>NW_007727800.1:331019-340951 GCF_000696425.1 Galeopterus variegatus | reverse complement strand
AATATCCTTTAATTTATAGCACTAAGTCTTGTTTCATCTACCTCTAAGGCCTGCTCAGTCTCTTAGGGCGAGAAAAGGCAAGTCCTCGATAAGAGGCTTTAGAATTCTGGAAACTCAATAAACAGAATTCTTTTTTTTTTTTTTTTTCCTTTTTGTCTTTTTTCGTGACCGGTAATGGGATCGCAACCCTCGGTGTTGCGCCCGCACCGCGCTCAACCAGTGAGCAGACCGGTCTCTATATGGGATCCGAACCCTCAGCGGGAGCGCCGCACTCTACCAAGTGCGCCACAGGGCCGGCCCCATATTGGCTTTTAAAGACTACTTATTTAACATGATTTTCAAATTTCTGCAAGGAGACAAGTAAATTAGCTGTGGTGGTGTGGTAACTAAGCTCCAAAAATGGCTCTAGTACCTGACATACCTCCTGCTAGTCAGACTTTTGTGTAATCCTCTCCCACATAGACTCTGGATTGACCCTGCTGATAATTTTAATTAGATTAAAATGTCATACAAAATTTTGAAGCTGGATGATGGGTACATGAGAACTTATATACTTTTTGTATGTTTGAACATTTCCATGTGTTTTTCTTTGCTTTGTTTCATTTTAACGAATAGAAGAATACAGTGCAAAACTACACCATACTGGTCTGGACCTGAACTTTAAGACCATCTGGGAATTTCAGCTTTTGCAGTTTTGGAAAGAAGTATGGTTACCCTGCTGGAAAGAGCACGTGAAGAAGTGACTTGGAGATGCCCTGTAGAATGGGAGAGGCCCTGAGAGACTGCATGGAGTAAGAGGCCCAGCCATCCCGCCATCCTCCCCAAGACACCAGATATGTAAGTGGGTCATTTTGCACATTCTGGTAAGTAACTAGAGCCTCATCTGACATCACATGGAGCAGAATAACTGCCCAACTGAGCCCAGTCAATCTACTGAATCATGAGAGACAATGCAATGGTGTTGTTTTAAGCCACTGAATTTTGGAGTGGTTTATTATGCAGCCATAAATAAACAAAATGATTATATCTGTTTTGTTTTCTCTCAATCTCCTAATCCCCCAGGTGTTTGTGAGCTTTGTTATTCTAAGAGCTGTTCAGGAAAGACATTGCCACAATTTTTCATTCTTAAAATTTTTATTTGAGGGCTGGCCCGTGGCTCACTCGGGAGAGTGTGGTGCTGATAACACCAAGGCCACGGGTTCAGATCCCATATATAGGGATGGTTGGTTAGCTCACTTGGGAGAGCGTGGTGCTGACAACACCAAGTCAAGGGTTAGGATCCCCTTACCAGTCATCTTTAAAAAAAAAAATTATTTGGAAATAATTTCAAGCTTACAAAAAAAGTTGCAAAATAGAACACAGAGCTTCCATGTGCCCTTCACCTAGACCCTCCACATATTATTTCTGAATCATTTGAGAATAAGTTGTAGACATGATGCCCTATTACCTTTTGATACCTCAATGTGCATTTCTTGAGTGCAAGGATATACAGTGCAACAATCAAAATCAGAAAATTAACATCGATCTAATAATATCACCTACAAACCCAATTCAAATCTCAACCCCTATCCCAGTGATGGCGCTTAGAGGTCCAGGATCCAATCTAAGATCAAGTGTTGCTTTTAAATGTCACGCTTCTTCAGTCTTCTGGAACAATTTCTCAGTTTCATAGTTATCTGTCATGACCTTGATAGTTTTGAAGAGCCCAGGCCAATTACTTTTGAGAATGTCCCTCAATCTGGGGGAGTTGTCTGATGTTTACAACAGACAAATTTATGCAATCTGGCAGGAATGTCACAGAAATGATGCTGCGCTAGTCTCAGTGCGGCCTATGAAGAGGCATATGATGTCAATTTGTTCTGTTAATGGTGATGCTAACTTTTATCATCTAGTTAAGACAGTGTCTGCCAGGGTCTTCATTGTAATAAATAATTTTTTCATGGCAAAAATCTTTGAGTGAAATCATGTAAATATCTTGTTTCTCATCAAACTTTCACCAGTTTTAGCATTCATTAATGATCCTAACCTGAATAAATTATTACTCTGATGGGTACCAAATGGGAATTTTCTATCCTATCATTCCTTCTAGACTTATTAGGTGGGACAGAGCTTTCCTTTCTCCCCTCTCCCATATTAATTACTTAATATCAGTATGGACTCGGGATTGCTCTTTTACTCACAGGGTTACAGTTTGTTACTATCATCATTTATCTTGATACTCAAGTCATCCCAGACATGGCCAACAGAAGCCCTTTCAAGCTAGTTATTGTGTCTCATAGACATAGTCCTATCTTTCTTTGAACACTTTGTTACTTTCTGGTGTCATAAAATATTCCAAACAGCCACCTTGTATTTTCCCACTTCCAGCCATGCAGTCAGCCATTTCTTTAAGGAACTTTTAGTAATGGTATTTAGAAACCAAGTTCTAAATATGCTTGCTGTTATCAGAATGCTATTGCTTCTAGGCCCTCTCAGTGGACAGAGCTAGAACACACACACACACACACACACACACACACACACACACACACACGCACACACGCACCTGCATTTGTCTGTCTGTTTAATCAGACCATGATACTGATACCTCCAAATCCTATGCAACACTACGAGATATTTTAGACGTCCCAGTTTCCATATTTGTGCCTCTTTTCTCTGACAGCAAGAAACTTGTATTTATTTATTTGCTTAACCCCAGACATGCTGACCTCCACCCCTCACTGGGTACCAGTGGAGAAAGCTCAGCCTCAGTGAAGGAGAAGAGTAAGAAGCAAGGATTCCCCCTTCAGTGTGTCAGAAATGTATGCAATATATGTTGTATAGTCAACCATATTCACCGAGAAGTTCACAGACTGTTTATTCTTAAGCAATAAAAATGTACAAGCAAGTTTGCTTAAATGTTCCATGTGTATCATTTACTAAACTCTTAGGAAGTTAGATTTTCAGCGGCATCTCTGAAAGCAGTGGAAAGAGCTAGAATGAACTGGATTTAATTTCTGTGTCTAAAACTTAGTGCAGCCGCCTTGAGTAAATTTCCTAATTTCTCTGAAATGCAGTTTCCTCTTCTGTAACATGGAGGTTAATGAAAGATTTTATTTTTTAGAATTAAATGAAACAGTGTATGTGCTGTGGATTGTTTTGATAGCGACTGGACCTTGAGATTTTTAAGGCAGAAAAACTGTTACTTAAAAGTTCTGAGCCTGCTAAGAAGTAAAGATTTGGATACACATTAAGGGTTGACTGTCCTCTGTTCTGGGACAGCCACCACTTTGTGTCTATATTATGCAAATAAATATGAAGTATCCACCCATTGCTCTTGGGAGAAAAATTGAATACAGTAAGCTAACTCACATACTGCTGTTTTAGATCAAGAAATTAAGTATTTGATCATGTTAATAGGGTGTATCTTTAGGTGATCTTGAAGGGGAACCTGTCCTTTCCTCTATGAATTTAGGCTGTGCTACGCCTATAAATTATTGCTTGTACTTGGATAGTTGTGAATTTTTTTTAACCCCTTTTGTCATTTTTGAAGAAACCCTGAGAACTGTAGGAGGGGCCACAGGTATGAACTTCACCTCATGTTGGAGGCACACTGTACACAGTGACTGCTCTGGCTTATTGCTGCTCTTTACGTGGCACTTTTTAAGACTGAACAATCCAGAATGTACTGATGCTGGATGTGTTAGTCTGGGTCCTCTGAAAAGCAGAATCAAGCTGGTATTAATTAGTTTACCAAGGTCAAGGGTTCCAATTCCTGTACTGGCCATCTGCCAAAAAAAAAGATGGTAATAAATGTTTAAGAAATTTGTTAGGAAATATGCCTATGAGAGAAAATGGAGAGGGAGCCAAGAGAGGATGGGACAGTTGCTTTTCATGCTGTGGATGAAAAAGTAAAAAAAAATCAGACCACGGAGGGAAGAGAATAAAGCAGGTGTCCACAAGATCAAGAGGCCTCGAAAGAAGATACAGAAATAGAAGGGATCTTCCTTAGTACTTGACCACTTCCTAATTCTTTTTGTTCTGTCTCTTATGAGACTGGGCTGCAGCTTCTACCTTCAACCTAAATTGAGTGGCAGAGAGACAGACTCTCAAAAACAGAGTTTATTTGGGAATAGCAAGCGACTGCAACCAGGATATGCATGCTATGGCGGACTATAGGGGCATCCAAGGGGGTTGGGACAAGGGAAAGCTTTTAAAGACAAAAGGGAGCAATCCATATAAGCTGTTTTGAAATAAACCTCCTTGGCCGCAGAAGCTTATTGCAGGAGTTGGAGAATACTCATTGGTGATACTGGCTGTTGCTGGGGAGATGTCTTAACAGAAGTGACTTACTGAAATTTTTGTGGTCTTCAGAAAGTCCCCACAATAGTTCTTATCATAGGCATATGAACATGAGGGCCCCTCCTTCGTGGTCTCCTGGCTCCATTTTATTAGGGTTTGAGTTAAGTGACCCAGTTTTGGTGCTGATAACTTTTACATACCCTTGGATTGGATTCTGTGAGATATTCTTCTTTCTGTGCAATACATGGCTTTTTTTTTTTTTGCTTTAATTAATTTGATTTCTGACTAAGACAGTCACATGTGGGATGGAATAGATAAAGAGAGAGCAACACCCCATTCCCTGACACCAGAGTGTGGGTAATCATGGAGAGAACCAGTGGGGAACAGCAGTATTCATCTGAGGTGGTGATCTCATGAGGGTCCCTGAGAGAGGTCACAAGGTAAGGAGGCCAGAATAGCAAAGTACTACAGACCTACTCCTGACCCCTACCACTGGGTCGCACTGAGAGGTGACTTTTGGCAATCAAAGGAATGAGTCCTGAGAATTTGTTTTAGTATTAATGTAAATATGGCTGAAATTTTTAGTGCTAACTTAATCTTGCTAAAGTCAAAGGAGATTTATTGTTTCCTGTATTTGGGAGGTTCAGCACAGGCTCTGGCTTTAAGCATAACTGGATTCAAGGGCTAAAACAATGGGTCAAATCTTTCCCTCTTTCCTGTCTCTGTGCCTTGCCTCTCTCAATGGTTTGGCTTCATTTTTTCCTACTCTGGGTAGACCTCTGGGGAAAATGGCTCCAATATCTCCAATTTCACATCTTTACATTTACATTGGATGTAAATCTTCCATTTCTACATCCAATTTTAAAATCTTACCATTTTGCATCCAAGCTTAGCAACTTCAATAGAGAATTACTCTCACTTAATACCAATGCATTAAGATGTACATCTTCTACCACTCAGAACTGTCTTCTCAAGGACTTGCAGGGCAACTCTTTTTTTTTTTTTTTTCCTTTTTGTCTTTTTTCGTGACCGGCAACGGATCGCAACCCTCAGTGTCGCGCCCGTACTGGACCGGGACCACCGGCAACGGGATTGCAACCCTTGGTGTTGCGCCTGCACCTCGCTCAGCCAGTGAGTGGCCGGTCTGTATGTGGGATCCGAACCCTCGGCGGGAGCACCGCCGCACTCCCAAGCGGCGCGCTGTAGCAGTGCGCCATCGGGCCGGCCCATGTCTACTCCTTAATGACTGATTGATACCAAGAAGGTGGGAATGCCATGACTGGTTAATCCTGGGTCATATTCATTCCACTTTGGTAATGATGGGGGGAGGTGGTCAGAGAAAAGAGGTAACTATAATAAACAGCCCCACAAGGGTATATAAATTATGAGAGGAATTCTCCAAGGCAAATAATATCTAGTGTTAAATGCTATAGTAGGGCTGGCCCGTGGCTCACTCAGGAGAGTGTGGTGCTGACAACACCAAGGCCACGGGTTCGGATCCTATATAGGGATGGCCGGTTGACTCACTTGGGAGAGCGTGGTGCTGACAACACCAAGTCAAGGGTTAAGATCCCCTTACTGGTCATCTTTAAAAAAATGCTACAGCAACCAGAGGATGAGGCAGAGCTCAATCTAAATTTTTCTACATTTGGTATTCTTTAGGCCTCAGTTTCTCGGGTTAATAACTACAATTCGCTTAAGCTGATGAGATTTTTTTCTTTAGCCCCAAACTGCATGATAATATCTTCTTTTTATTTTCTTCCCACAGCATTTGTACTTAGTGCTCTTTCCAGATCCCTTTGCTTATTAATATTTGTACAAGTATTACACTCATACATGCACCTCACTCATACATA
Organism: Galeopterus variegatus; assembly: GCF_000696425.1. NCBI lineage: Eukaryota > Metazoa > Chordata > Mammalia > Dermoptera > Cynocephalidae > Galeopterus > Galeopterus variegatus. The sequence goes on along the minus strand of NW_007727800.1, from coordinate 334,814 downwards.
AATAGAAACATTTTAAGATAAGGGCTCTTCGAGGCAACAAACATGAGCTTGAAAAGCCCGATTTGGCCGAGTGAAGATTAAAAAGAGTTCAAATCCTTGAAGACTAACCAGCTGAATTGAGGTCACCCACTGTCAATCTCCAACCTTTTTGTTATGGGAGGAAAATAAAATCTTATTTGTTTATACTTCCCCACATATTTATCATTTACACTACTGTTTATTCCTTTGTGCAGGTGTCATTTTCCTTCTGTCTGAAAGGCTTCCTTTAACATTCCTTATGTCTGTTTAGTGAAAGAGTTTTTCAGCTTTCTATGTCTGAAAAAGTTTTCATTTTGCCTTCATTTTTGAAAGATGTTTCCCTGGGCATAAAATTCTAGGTTGATGGTTTGTTTTGCTTTTTTCTTTCAGTGCTTTAAAGCTATCACTCCACTGACTTTAGGCTTTAGTTGTTTCCAACGACAAAGTCTGCTGTCATTCTCATCTTGCCTGCTTTCATAATCATGTGAGCCAAATCCTATAATAAATTTGTCTCTCATCGCTTCTCAGCCTTTTGGCTAAGATCAAGTATATAAATTTCCTCTCTCTATGCACACACACACACAGGTACTTCAAAAAGTTCATGAAAAAATAGAATTTAAAAGATAATATGAATCTTTCCACGAACTTTTTGAAGTACATATATATATCCTATTGATTCTGTTTCTCTGAAGAACCCTGTCTGATAGAAGTATGCTACTTGATGTACCACGTATTACAAGATTTTTCCATTCTGGCTTTTGGGAACATGAACTATTCCCAGCTCCATCTTGTCTCTATGAGTTGTTTCACCTGCTCCTTTCAGATGGTTCTTTTCCCAGCCTTGGGTATTTTCTCACATGCATGTTCTGAAAAATACAGTCAGTTAAAGACCCCAAGTCAATCCTCTAAAAATCTTAGAGTTCTCTTCCCGTGCAGCTCTCTCCTTTCTGATGTTCTTTACTGTGAGTTATAGCTTTGTAGACCTCTGAGTACTCGCTGCAACACCTCTTCAACTCAGGGAGACTGTGAACTCTTTGGGTTCCTCCTCCCTGCACTGGCAGTAAGTCAAGGCAGACTGTAAAGTTTGTTTCACTTGTTTCCCTTCTCTCAGGGATCATGGTCTTGCACTACCTGTTGTCCAATGTTCAAAATGATTATTTCATGTTTGTCTGTTTTTTTTAGTTTTTAGGCAAGAGGGTAAATCTAGTTTCTGTTACTCTGTCTTGGTCAAGGTTGGAAGCCAAACTCCTATTTGTCTGTGCCAGTTTTAATTAGATTTTCTGGTATTTTCAGCTAAAAGCATTCTTAATGGATATATGCCATCTTTGTAATCATTCAGGTGACTCATATATATTTTAACTTCAACATGATCTTTCCTATTTATTGAAACAAAAATAAAATCACTTAAATGATATCCTAAAATCACCAATAAAAACGAAGATGACTGTCATCACTATATTTGAAATACTGAAGGTTGTAGCTAATTCAATAAGAAAAGAAAACAAAATATTAGAATAAATGTTGGAAATAAGATGGCAAAGTAAATTTGATTTTTCAGATGATGTAATTGCATAACTAAAAAGCTCAAGACTCTACCAAAACCAAATTTTATTTATAATTAATAAGAGAATTTATCTTATGATAAATTTTAAAATAGCTTTTCTTTAAATCAGAATAACTTTCTGAAAAGGGAAATGAAAAAAAAATCCATTCCAGTTATCAAAAAACTATGAATACCTAGAAATAAATTTAATAAGATAGGTAAATCTCTAATGAAAAAGCAACTATATTTATTGAAGGAACACAAAACAAAACCTTTATAATTATTATACACAAGATCCATATTTGGAAATACCATTTCCAAATATTTCTGAGAGAGGGGTCTTGAAGATTTTCTCTCAAAATCCACCTAATTGCAAAACTGATTAGCTAAAGTCTGACAATGATCAATTAATTAAAAAGTTGTGCCTGTGTTTCCTAGATTTCACTTTGGTCCCAGCCTAGTGGTGTTCAATTTGATGTCCTCATTAGTAGTTGTTAGCACATTTGAATATGTCTGTTATGGTTGGCAAAATGCTAAGTCACCAGATGCTGTGCAGAGTTGGACTTGACACATACAGTTAACAGTTAGTTGGCAAAGCTATGGACAAGATAGGACACTGAAGACGAAAGTGAGGGACTCCCAGATAATATAGTCTGAAAAGGGATGGGATGCAAGTGGGTGCTATGCCTCGTGGGAATGTTTTACTAAATTCATAAACTTCAGAATTTCTCTTAAGTGATTTTTGAAAATCCTGGCATTCCTGTACCAGTAAAGGAAGTTTTCTTTAAACAGGCATAGAAATCCACGCTGTAGCAAGATTGTTCTTGCAAATGGAGTTGGTAACTTCCTAGGTTAGCGTTTACCGTGTGCCAAATCTTGGACTGATTACATCAGGATCACCAAGGAACCTTATTAATAATACAGATTTTTTGGTCCCATCACAGACTTTTGAATGAGACTATTCCTGGCTTGGCCTAGAAATTTGTTTGTTTTTTGTAAGCATCACTGGCTTTACCCAACGATAATTTCTTTCTTTCTTTCTTTCTTTCTTTCTTTCTTTCTTTCTTTCTTTCTTTCTTTCTTTCTTTCTTTCTTTCTTTCTTTCTTTCTTTCTTTCTTTCTTTCTTTCTTTCTTTCTTTCTTTCTTTCTTTCTTTCTTTCTTTCTTTCTTTCTTTCTTTCTTTCTTTCTTTCTTTCTTTCTTTCTTTCTTTCTTTCTTTCTTTCTTTCTTTCTTTCTTTCTTTCTTTCTTTCTTTCTTTCTTTCTTTCTTTCTTTCTTTCTTTCTTTCTTTCTTTCTTTCTTTCTTTCTTTCTTTCTTTCTTTCTTTCTTTCTTTCTTTCTTTCTTTCTTTCTTTCTTTCTTTCTTTCTTTCTTTCTTTCTTTCTTTCTTTCTTTCTTTCTTTCTTTCTTTCTTTCTTTCTTTCTTTCTTTCTTTCTTTCTTTCTTTCTTTCTTTCTTTCTTTCTTTCTTTCTTTCTTTCTTTCTTTCTTTCTTTCTTTCTTTCTTTCTTTCTTTCTTTCTTTCTTTCTTTCTTTCTTTCTTTCTTTCTTTCTTTCTTTCTTTCTTTCTTTCTTTCTTTCTTTCTTTCTTTCTTTCTTTCTTTCTTTCTTTCTTTCTTTCTTTCTTTCTTTCTTTCTTTCTTTCTTTCTTTCTTTCTTTCTTTCTTTCTTTCTTTCTTTCTTTCTTTCTTTCTTTCTTTCTTTCTTTCTTTCTTTCTTTCTCTCTCTCTTTCTTTATCGAAACATAATGGATTGTACAAATCTGTGGGGTATAGCATTGAATGTCAATACCTCTGTGCATTATGTGATGCTGAAATCAGGATAATTAGTATATTCAACATTTGTATTTTGCAAAACTCCCTTAGTTGATTCTGAGATGCAGTCAAATTTTAGAACTACTGACCTGGATATCTGGAAGATTCCATACCCCTAAATATTTTTCCTGTTGTGTCTGAAATTCTTATGTTACTCTTAAGGTACTAAAGATTGGTGTGCAAATATTAGTGATGTGTATTAATTGGGGCTCCTACAGTTGCCAGTGACAGAACCCAAATTAAAAAAACTGGATAACACTACTGAGAAGAGGGAGGGGAGACTTTTCAGTCATGGCTTGCTCCAAACATTTAAATTATGTCTTCAGGGATTGGGTATTTACGTTTCTTAGAAGGCTCTCTCTTAATGGGCGAGAAAGTTGCTGTTGGCCCAAAATTCACAACCCCATGGTGATGGGGGTG
>NW_007727800.1:308255-330123 GCF_000696425.1 Galeopterus variegatus | reverse complement strand
AAGAGTGTCAGTCTTCTAATAGCTTAGCATAAGAGTTTCAGAAGAAATTCTGGCCAGTCATGGGTCACATACTCACTAATGAATGAAGGAGGGATGTGGTTAGCCTCATTTGAATATCTCAAATAGGTTCTTTTTAGGAAAGAAGAATATTTTTCACCAAAGATAAATGTGATTCTGGGAAGGCAAAGTAAGAGATTACTGCTACAAAGTGATATGCTAGGGGCAAGGGATTCATTAGCATGGACCTGTGATTCTTAAACTATGGTCTAGGGAACGATTAGGGTCTCTGAGACACTTTTAAGGGGATCACATTATTTTTTCATAAAAGTATATTACTTATGTTAACACATGATGGGTTTATTATTGTTATTTTCAAATGAATAAATAAACATGTAAAAGGTTGATCAATTTTTTTCTAAAACAGTAAATATTGATAAATATATTTAATTAAGTATCTTGGTTGCAAGTAGAAGAAAACCCAAGTTGAAGTGGCCTAAGTCATAAGAGGGATTTATTTACTTAGTGGGCTGGTTAATTTTGTGTCAACTTGACTGTGCTATGGGGTGCCCACATATTTGGTCAAACATTATTCTGGGTATTTCTCTGAGGGTGTTCTGGATAATTTAAATTGGTAGAATGAGTAAAAATGATTGTTATTCCTAACATGAAAAACACTAAAGTCAGTCTGGCCTCAGGTGAGGATTGAGTCCAAAATCAAAATTTCACTGAAAACGTCTCTCTCTCTCTCTCTCTCTCTCTCTCTCCCCCCCTCCTTGGTCTTGCCTTCAAGTTTAAACTCCTTAAGGTGTTTCCCAGAGCTCCTAGCTTTCCAATCATCAAAGCTAAATAGCTGCAGATGCTTCCCATTCTCACATCATACCTTGAGGGGAAATGAAACCATATCTTTGGTAGCTTCTGTACCTGGGAGTCCCTCTCACTCGGGATCATGTTAGGTCAGTTGCTCACTCCCGAACCAACCACTATTATCAAGTGGATAGGCCATATTGATTGGCTCATGTTTTTCAAAAATCATGCCTGGAGCTATGTTCCTGTGTATCAGGAATGGACAAGTGCCTACATCAGGAAAGCAAAAGCTTTCTTAGATCTCTAACTTAGTTAATTGGCTACCCTAGCTTCAAGGGAGCCTGGGTAATTTAGTATATTTAGCTGTGTTCTGATAGGATGAAGGTGAAATAAATGTTGGGTGGACAACTAGCAATGTCTTTAGACAAATCATAGTTCATCCCTTAGATTTGGGTAGGGACTCACCCTCTCTGAGCATGTTTGCTTCCTTCTACAGATTGTATTTTCCAAATGTTCTCCTTACAATGTGACATTGATACTTCTTCATCAAGGAGTGGGGTCTGTGTTTCCTCCCTGGAACCTAGGCAGGCCTATGTATGTCTCAGGAAGAAATGATGCCTGTGATTTGCAAGGCTTTGATAGAAAGAGTGACACAGCTTCTGCCTTGATTTTGATCTGCTGAGAGATGTGCCTTTGGGGTTCTGAGCCCCATATAAGAAATCCAGCTACCCTGAAGCTACTATGCTTAAGAGACCACATAGAAATAGATTCTTAAAGGTCTCCATCTGTGCTGAGAGATGTGCCTTTGGGGTTCTGAGCCCCATATAAGAAATCCAGCTACCCTGAAGCTACTATGCTTAAGAGACCACATAGAAATAGATTCTTAAAGGTCTCCATCTGTTCAGTCCCCCAGCTCTTCAAGTCTTCCCAGTCCAGGTATCAGACATGTGAGTGAAAAAGCTTTGGAGATGACCCCAGTGAGGCTACCATCTGACTGCAACTTCATGAAGGACTCTGAGCTGAAACATCTCAGCCAAGCCACTTCCAAATTTATGAGCTACAGAAATCATGATAGATATAAAGGATTATTGTTCTGGGAGCAATTTATATGCAGCAACACATGAGTAATACATCTCTCCTCAATCTTGGATTCCATAAGGAAAGGGTAAAGAGAGAGTGCCTGCTGGGTATGCAATCAACAGTAATAATGTGTGTTAAAACAACAATTTAATGCCTATAAACCCAATGATATTTTTCAGAGCCTAATTTACAATAGTGCAAAGTTGGAGACAAACTAAGTGTCCAATAATACGGAGATGGTCAAATAAATTATGGTTCTTGCACACTTTGAACATTACATGGCTATTAAAAAACCATGTTTTTGAAGAATATTCAATGTCATGGATATATGTTTTTGTCATAATAATATTAAGGTGAAAATAGCAGAAATAAAAATTGATGCTATACAGTAGTATATCCCAAAACAACAGGGATACATTCTGAGAACTGCATTGGTTGGCAGTTTTGTCATTGTGTGAACATTGTGGAGTACTTACACAACTTAGTGGTATAGCCTACTACAAACCTAGCCACCTGGGATAGCCGATGGCTCCTGGGCTACAAACTGGGACAGCATGTTACTGCACTGAATACTGTAGGTGATTGTAACGCGTTGGTAAGTAGTTGTGTATCTAAACATATATAAGGGTAGAAAAGGTACAGTAAAAATACGGTATTATAATCTCATGGGACCACTGTCATATATGTGGTCTGTCATTGACCAAAACAGCATTATGGGGCACAAGACTATACTTTAAAGGGGTGAATTTTGTGGTATTATGTAAATAATCTCAATAAATATTTGTATAAGAAAAAAATTGAATACACTCACAAAGTATATATAAACAGAAAAAAAATTGAAAGGCATTTTATATAATTTTAATAGCCTTCTTTGTAGCTTTCTCACACCATATGGAAGATTGAAGTCCAATGAAAAAAGTAAAAATTGGAAAATGTGTAACACTGAAAATGTCTTAAGTCCACATGTAATTAAAAAAAAAATTGGTCAAGAAAAGAGAAGAACCACATTGTTTTCAAAGTGATGTGGGAAGTGGTTGTGGTTTGGGGTGGGGGTGGAGGGTGGGGCTCGATGTACATGTCAGAGTTTGGGGAGAGGAAGAAAGAGCTACTAACCAAGCCGCTGTGTGGTTGTGATGTGGGGACGGGTGGGGAAGGGGCTGGTGAGGTGGTCTAGATGGATAGAGAAGGTACGCCTGAGGTGAGCTGGGGAATGCAGTGCGTGTGTGTGTGTGTGTGTGTGTGTGTGTGTGTTAAGTTGTAGGTTCACTCATGTGGGCACAAAGTGTATTGGAGTGCACTGAAAACATGTAAGCAAATCCTTAGACACATAACCCATACACAGCAGTCCGAAAACTAACCAGGAGGAGAACACAAATACCTGGAGAGAAACTGAGCATCCCAACTAAATATAGAAGATGCAGGTTTTATACCTAGGTCTATTCTTTTTTTTTTTTTCCTTTTTGTCTTTTTTACTGACCGGTAATGGGATCGCAACCCTCGGTGTCACGCCTGTACCGCGCTCAGCCAGTGAGCGGGAACCGGTCTCCACATGGGATCCGAACCCTCAGCAGGAGCGCCGCCGTGCTTCCAAGCAGCGCACTCTCCAGTGTGCCACCGGGCCGGTCCCCTAGGTCTATTCGTGACTAAAATCTCCGCAAACTGTACTGACAACTGACCGTTGCCGCTATGTCTCCGTTTCCCAGTCTGTATGTGAAAGAGAGCTGTACTTCCTGTTTTCCACCTACCTCAGAGAATTGCTATGGCCTTAAAACAATTGAAAGTTTTCCAAGTCATGGAATAGTGTGTAATATAATTTCTACTATCAAAAACTCTCTCCTAATTATTTCTAATTTAGAAATGCTAAATTCTTACATATCTTACAATGCTCCTTATCATTAGTGGGCTTCCAACTAATTATATGGTAAAGAGTAATGTTGAGCTAGCCACAACCAAAAGCAAATGTCACACAGTCCCTAACCTCTGTAGGTTATAATCTTGTAGTAATTTACCTTTTCATCTTTATCTTTGAATTGCATGAACATTCTCTTCAGTCTGACTAATCCAATCACTGACCTGGAACATGCGCCCACCTCCCAGTCTTGCTCACTCCGGAATGGCTGCCCTCTTGCCTGCCTAACCAATCTGCCTTCTTTTATAAGGAGGGCAGATTTAGTTCCACTGCCCCATACCCTCTTTCTTATCCTCAGGCCCATGGTGATCTCCTCCTGCTTGGAATTTGAGTACCACGCAGTTTTTACCACTATTTTCAACTTGGCTTCATGATAGTTCCTGAGTCTAGTGCATGCTATGAATTGACCTCTCTTTCTGGTAATGTTTTTTGAGCCCTTACTATATGCTTTCAAGATCAAAAACTTTATAATCCCAATTTTAGAGATGAGAAAACTGAAGCTTTATAATTTGCCAAATGTCAAATTAGAACCATGTGGCTCTGTCCAGCTATAAATCTGGGTTCTATTACTGTGGAGGAAGTGCAGAACAGATGTCGGAGGACATCTAGCAGTCTCTGTCATAGGCAGAGGAGAGAAATGTAAAATAATCATGTAATTAAAGGACAATTGTGATAAGTGCTATGAATGAGGAAGGATTAGTACAAACAGCTCATGCCAGGGCCTTGTAGTGGGAAATCATAAAGAAAGGACTAGAAGAAGTGGGCCTTGAAGGTAGGGGTATTAGTGTCCTGCTGCTATGTAACAAATTACCACAAACTTAGTGGTTTTAAACAGCACTCATCTATTATCTCACAATTGTACTGCATGGCTAGTTTCTCCACTCAGTATCACAAGGTTGAAATCAAGGTGTCTGCTGGACTGAGTTCTCATCTGGAGGCTCTGGGGAAAAATCTGTTTCCAAGATCATTCTTGTTGGCAGAATTCAGTTTCTTGCAGCTGTGGGACCGAGGTCCCTGTTTCCTTGCTGGCTGTCAGCCAGGGGCCTCTCTCAGCTCCTAGGGGCTGCCCACGTTCCTTGACACATAGCCTCCTGAATGTTTAATCCAGCAACAGCTCATCAAATCCTTCTTGTGCTTTTAATTTTTGACTTAAGCAGCTGCTGTGACCAGCTGGAGAAAACTCTCTGCTTTAAAAAAGCTCATGTTGTTAGGTCAAGTCCACCTGCATAATCTACTCACATAAGCAGACTCCATTATATTCACAGTTCTGGGGATTATGAAGAGTATGTACACCAGGGGTGGGAAATCTTGGAGGGGGACATCTTAGAATTCTGCCTACCACCAAAGGTATGACTTAGACAAGCACAGAGAGCTTTGTAGGTGGGAAAGAAATATGGATAAACCTCAAAAGTGAAACTCTACCAGGGATTTTTGGAGACACTGAATATGTCTGTCTGTCACTGCTCCAGTAATAATAATGGTTCCCTTTTACTGAGGATCTCCTGGATGCTTTACATAAATTAATTTACTGTCTGTCACTGCTCCAGTAATAATAATGGTTCCCTTTTACTGAGGATCTCCTGGATGCTTTATTTATTTTTTATTATTTATTTATTTATTTATTTTTTGTCTTTTGTCTTTTTCCGTGTCCGGCAACGGATCGCAACCCTCAGTGTTGCCCCCGCGCCTCGCTCAGCCAGTGAGCGGGAACCGGTCTGTATGTGGGATCCGAACCCTCGGGCGGGAGCGCCACCGCACTTCCCAAGCGGCGCACTTATCCAGTGCACCACCGGGCCGGCCCAATGCTTTACATAAATTCATTTACCAATCCTTACATCAGCTCTATGAAGGTGGTATTATCCCTCTTTTATAAAGAAAGAAATTCAGGCAGAGAGAAGAAAAGCCACTTTCCAGAGTTATATCTCAACCACGTTGTAAAGCTGGGATTACAGCTTGAGCTCTGGATGACTCCAAGTTTGTGCTCTTTGTGCTGTTTAACCCACTGGTCTGTGGGCCTGGGTGGAGAAGCAGAGGGCAGTGAGGTTGGTCTGGGCCCAGATTGTGGAGGGCATTGGCACTGACATGTGTTAATGGGTGCCAAGAAAGCTTTTAAAAAAAAAAAAAAAAAAAAAAAAAAAAAATGGAGGCAGGGATGGTATGTTAGAAGACTGTTACATGATCAAGCCTGTGAATCTTTCTAGCAATTTTCAGGAAATACATAGGACAGAAGAACATGCTAAACTTCACATTAAGTATAAATCAGTAAAGGGGAGACAAACTAGGGATTACAAAAAAAAGAAATCATATATAGTTCTATCATCCAAATACTACTATTATTAACACAAAGCCATGGGCAGAGAAAACAGCTTTGGTACAATCAGACAAAAGTTTTTAGCTTTGATGAGAGGCTCCATAAGGAAGGGGAGTTCCTAGAGAACTGTTTAGTAATTAAGAGTCGGTCATGGGGGCTGGCCAGTTAGCTCAGTTGGTTGGAGCATATAACGCCACGGTCCAGGATTCAGATCCCCCTACCAGCCAGACGCCAAAACAAACAAACAGAAAGAGGCATTCAGTTATCCCTTGGTATCTGTGGGGCATTGGTTCCAGGACCTCCTATGGATACAAAAATCCTCAGATGCTAAAGTCCCTGATATAAAATGGTGTAGTATTTGCATGTAACTATGCATATCCTCCCGTATACTGTAAATCGCCTCTAGATTACTTATAATACCTCATACTATATAAATGCTGTGTAAATAGTTGATGTATTGTTTAGGGAATAATGACGAGAATAAAAAGTCTGTACACGTTCAACACAGACGCAATTTAAAAAAAACGTTTTGATCTGCGGGTAGTTGAATCCATGGATGTGAAACCCGCGGACAGGGAAGGCCCACTGTGTACACAGTGGGATACTATTCACCCTGGAAAAGGGGGGAAATCCTGTCATTTGCAACAACATGGACGAGGCTGAAGGACATTATACTAAGTGAAATAAGCCAGGCACAGGAAGACAAATGCCGCATGCTTTCACTTATATGTGCAATCTGACAAAGAGGTAGAGAGCAGAATGGTGGCTACAGAAGCTGGGGGCAGAGGACAGGAATGGAGGGAATGGGGAGTTGTGATCAAAGGGTACAAAATTTCAGATAGGAGGAATAGGTTTTGATATCTATTGCACAGCAGAGTGAATATAGTCAAATACAATGTATTATATATTTCAAAGTAACTAACAGTAAATTTCAAATGCCTGGGCGTAAAAAAAGATAGCAAAATGAGATGATAGATATGTTAATTAACTTGATTTAATTATGCCACATTGTATGCATATATCAAAACATCACATTGTACCTCATAGCTTAAAATAGAAAGATATAGAAGCCCACGGACTATAAAACAAATGGAAGTTGTAATTAAAAAAATGAAGACATCATGAGAAAGAAAAGTTTAGAATTTTGCAACAAGTGCAGCAGAAAAATGGGCTATAATATACTACCAGATAATAATAGCTTTAGAAATTGCACAGGACAGGACAGCATCCCCCAAAACACAAACAAACAAAAACAAAAACAAATCGCACAGGACAACAGGTAGCCTCTTGCAAACTGTAAGCCTTTGGGAAATATTTTCATTTAATTTGGGGATCTTTTGCTGGAAGGCATTAGTGCAAGTGTTTCACCTCAGAATGAGGAAGTTTGGGCAAAAGAGTGTGAAGAGAGGAAGACATTCAGAAGATGTCGTATACATAGTGTGCTGTGAGGGGATTGAGTAATTTGGCTTTACCTACCAAAATGCAAAATGTACCTACTTTTGCATTTTCATTTCACATGGAGGCATCTGCCCTAGATAAATGCGCACAACACAGAGGCAATGATGTTCATGCAAAAAAAAAAATTTTTTTTTTTTTTTTGGTGGCTGGCCAGTACGGTGATCTGAACCTGTGACCTTGGTGGTACAAGGCTGCGTTCTTACCCCTGAGCTAGCAAAATTGTTTTTTAATAGTGAAAAACAAAATTCAACCTAAGCCCATTACTTGGAAATATAAATTGTTTTATTTCTTTTTTTTAAAAAAAGATGACTGGTAAGGGGATCGCAACCCTTGACTTGGTGTTGTCAGCACCACGCTCTCCCAAGTGAGCTAACCGGCCATCCCTATATAGGATCCGAACCCGCGGCCTTGGTGTTATCAGCACCGCACTCTCCCGAGTGAGCCACGGACGGCCAGTAAGTAGTTTTATTTCGTGAAATGGAATACCATGCAGTCATTAAAAAGAATGGGGTTAGACCTATATTTACCAACCATGAAAGATATCCAGGGAATATTAAGGGAAAAAACACCTAGTTCCAGGAAAATGTTTGATCTCATTTATTTAGAAAATATGTATGTACGAGTAAATGAATAGGCAACGGTCCAGAAAGCTGCGCCCCAAACTCTTAACAGCGAATGTCTCTGAGGAGGGCGGTGGGTGGGGTCCGTGTGTAAAATGAATGGGACGCTCTAGTTTCTCAGTGCATTTCGGTTGCTTGAGTCTTTTACCAGAAGTGTTTCCATGTATCACTAGGGGAAATGGAGAGTGTATTTTGAGGGCCTTCTGAGAAGAGAAAAGTTGAGGGGGGCGGGGAGACCTACGCCCCGCGGTCTCGTCAGACTCTAGCGCCGCCTGAGGTGGGGAGACCCCGCCCCGCTGAGGTGATTCTGCAGAGGGGCGGGGCACTGCGGATCCGAGGCGGGAGGCTGCCCCGGGGGGCGGGGCCGGCCCGCTCCGGCTGCACGCTCCGCTCCCACCATGCCCTTATAAGGAGCGCCCGGCGTTAGGGATCGGGAATCCGGTGGCAATCCGCTCGGCGCAGCCCTAGCCCAGGCCCCTCCCTTGGGAATGGGGCGGGGCGGGGCTTTGGCGGCGCGGGGGCGGGGGCGGAGCATCTCGAAGCGGGACCAATAGGAGTGGCAGCCCCAGTCTGAGCCGCGCTGCTATTGGGCGCCGGGACGCGAGGGGGCGGGGCGCCCGTGAGGCTGGTTACGCCGAGGGAAGCCCAGGCTCCGTAGTCGCTGCTCCGAGTCGGTCTCTCCGCTGTTTCCCGGACCCCCGGTCCCAGTTCGCTGTCTCCCGCGGTTCGCCGCCCCGCTCGCCGCCGCGATGCCGGTGTTTCACACGCGCACGATCGAGAGCATCCTGGAGCCGGTGGCGCAGCAGATCTCGCACCTGGTGATCATGCACGAGGAGGGCGAGGTGGACGGCAAAGCCATCCCTGACCTCACCGCGCCCGTGGCGGCCGTGCAGGCGGCCGTCAGCAACCTTGTCCGGGTGAGCGCGCCGGGCCTGGGGCGGGAGCGGGAGCGGGGGCGGGACACGTCCCCGGGGTCCAGGTCGGCGTCGCGGCTCCCCTTCGCCGGCTCGCTGCCTGTGGCTTTGCGCGTGGGCTCTAGGGCCAGAAGCCGGGGGTGCGAACGCAGGTTCCCCCGCTCTGTGACCTTGAACAAGCCCGTGAGCCTCTCAGGGCCTCAGTTTCCCCATCTATAAAATGGGGACAATCATAATAAAGCCTGCCTTGCGGGCTTGCTGAGATGCAGCGAGGCGTTCTTTTAAAGTGTCTGGCGCAGCATATGGCCCATAGTAGGCGCCTAATAAATGATAGTTGTTGGAATGTCTGCTGGCCCCATCCCCTCCGCAGGCTGTCGTCCCTCCCGTGGACTCCTCTTTAGGCCTCGCAGATCTGCCTGTGTGTGTGTGTGTGTGTGTGTGTGTGTGTGTGTGTGTGTGTGTGTGTGTGGTGGGGCGGCTCTCCTTTCCTTCCAGGGATTCTATTTGAGCCACGTTGTTTTCCTTTCTAATCCTTCTGCCCCTCACCCTGAGACATGCCCTACAACCCCCGCTCCCAGCACTCCCTGTATCTGGCCCTTTTACCCACTTGTCTTAACTGGCCACTGTTCTCTCTGTCGCCTCCTCCTCCCGTCCTGGGCGTTTTACTTCTCACACCTCTGGCCCTCTCAAGCACCTTTATGCAGTAATTCATGACCACGAGCCCCATTTTTCCTTCTGCTTAACCCTGCTACCTTTCATTTGATTCCCTCCTATGGAGATTTCCACCCGGCTTTACCTGCTGTCAAACGGCTTCCTCCCACTGGGGCCTTTCCAACTCGGGGGCCCGCCTCCTGGCCCTTCCTCCTGGCAGGAAGCAAGATGGAGCTGGTGGGAGAGGCCTGTGGAATCTGGGATCTGCGGCCCCTGCCGGAGAGAAGGCTGGGGCGTCCCCTCCTCAATGCACAACTTTCCCCGTGGCTGAGCGGCTCAGCAGACCCCTTCAACCCACAGCTGTGACTCATAACTGAGGTGATTGCTGGGGAAGGCGGAGCCCACTTCTGAAATGGGAGAAGAGGTGCAGAGATCAGTCTGCTAACACTCCCCTGGTTCATGTCACACTTTTCTTTCCCATCCTGGGGGGGTGACTCAGACTGCCGCTGCCTGTGAGGAACAGCTTTGGAAAAAGTTCTTACTGCTTCCCCACTGAGCTGTGTAAATAGTGTGTGTCAGGGTAGCTGGGAGGTTGGGAGGCAACTGTGGGTCTGGGTGGGGCTTGGGTTGCTTATCTGATTAGAGCACTTCAGTGCACTTAGAGGCACTTCTGCAGCTGAAAGTCTTCCTCAGTCTTAGGGGCTCCTGGACTGTCTCAAAGAAGTTCAGGAGACACCACTGACCAAATTCCTGATCTCCCTTCTGTTCAGATTTAGTAAGAATCTATTCAGTAAGAATACTGTATTCATTTAAAATGTCTGGTTCTACATTATTCTTGTTCTTTTTATAACTAATTTAAATCTAAAACTCCAGAGTACATTCTTATGTAGTGTTGTCTAACATGGCTGCATTCCAGGCCTCCGGTTTTCAACAAATAGGAAACAATGTAAAGAGACAAGGTAATACTGTCCCTCTGTGTAGTACTTCAGGAAATGAAATCTTAAAACCACATGTTGCACTTGGAACAGAACTAGTGTAGTCAAGGGGTTGATATCTGGTTAGGCTATTTAGAGAAAAGTTATTTATGAGCTTCCATGCCATGAATTAATAAGCATTGAATGTCTGTTGTATAGAGAGCATTGTAATAAGTTAGTATGGTTCTCAGCTTGGAGCATGCATGAGAATCACCAGTGTGGCTTTTCAGAAAGAAAGATGTGCAGCTCTCACCCTAGACTTACTGAGGAGCTCTCCAGGGGTAGGATCAAGGCCTTTGTGTTTTTAAGAAGCTCCATAGGTGATTGTAACATACACCCTTAGGAAACACTGTGATAGATACTGTGAGACAAATACAAAAGAAATACGGCCAGTCATAAGCTGCAAAAAATCACCTGTAGTTACATTCTTCCCAACACATATGAAAGAAGGGACTTGAGATTGGTGGTAGATATGAATTAGCAGAGAGAAAAGGGAGAGGAGTGTGCTGATAAATAATCAATCATGAACAAAAGTACTTGGAGTAAGTCACTTCCAGGTTAAGCAAATAGATTGTCTTGATGGCCGCTCAGGAGACAAGTTGGAGAGAAGTTGGAGGTGAAGTTGGTGCATGACATATGGACAGTAAAACAGAAAGCCTTATCTAATAAGATGACAAAGAGAGTGGGAGGGGGAGGATGAGAATGGTGTGGGAAGAGACTGTGTGTGTCCTGTTCTGAGGACCTACCCATTGCTTCCAATTCTCAGTGCCAATCGTGGCCCTTAAATATATGGATTCTTTATATGCCTCAAGTTCCCAGCTGGATGGTGTCTGGAGAACAGGCCTTATTTGATGTTTGTTATATGCCAATTCTCAGTGCCAATCGTGGCCCTTAAATATATGGATTCTTTATATGCCTCAAGTTCCCAACTGGATGGTGTCTGGAGAACAGGCCTTATTTGATGTTTGTTATATGCCCCCCCGGTTCCTACCCTTAACATTGGCACACAGGATGGCTCAGTAAATATTGCTGAAGGAAAGCAGGAACTATGGGAAAGGACATAAATTAGGAGAATTTGAAAACTGGTCGGTCATGAAGAAAATGAAGACCTCATCTTTGGGTGCGGCAGGGAAAATGGAGAAGGAATTAATCAGAAATATATTAGAAGAAATGGTAGAACTTGATAATAGAACTCTGAGTTTGCTAGGAAAAACATATGGTAGTACTATAAAATAAAGATACTGATTTTTGAACAAATGTTCTGGAATTCATATAATCGAAATATATTAGAAGAAATGGTAGAACTTGATAATAGAACTCTGAGTTTGCTAGGAAAAACATGGTAGTACTATAAAATAAAGATACTGATTTTTGAACAAATGTTCTGGAATTCATATAATCGGGGTGTTTCTTGGGAGTTACCTTGGGAGGTTATATACTTATTCCAGTGCTTCTCTGTGGAAATTTCTTTTGGACTATTTACGTACATATATCAAATTAGTCTTATTTTGGTCAAGAAAATGTACATTTTGATTGAAGTAGGCATTCGTGAGCCCAACTACTTTTCTTACCATTCTGGAGACTGTATGACTTTTGGGTATTTCCAAAGTTAAAATTTATTAGATGAAGGTGTAATTGTCAATTGTTGAGTATAGTCATTAACCTATCAAACAGGTATTTATAGAGACCCTTTTGAATGTCAAAGCGATAAATATGATACTGAGCAGAATAAGTGTGATACTGGATTGAAAGTCCTAAGAGACAATGAGGAAATAAAGTACTATGGAACTGCTGAGGAAGATGGGATTACTTTTGGTGGGAGCATCAGGGAAGGTTTCATGGAGGATATAACATTTGAGCTGGGCCTTAAAGACAGGTGGAATTTGAACCTTTAAAGATGTGATAAGAAAGGCATTATAAGTGGAAGTAACTACCCAAGCAAAGGTGGAGGATTTTCAATAATCCAAGGAACAAGTTTTGACTTAGGGCGTTGTTAAGGTAACTAACTACCTTTTTGTCACCAGGATTCATTTGGATTTATAATTTCACGTGTATTTGTTAAGCAAAGTAGTCTGGTCACTTTACATACATACTGTATCACAACTAAGTAATCACTTTTACTCCACGCTTAGGGAGGTGTAGGATAGGAATATTTATCTACGTATCCTTTTTTTGTCCTCAGGATCCTGAACCATTTTTGTAACAGCTTTGTTGAGATTTAATTCACATACCATACAATTCACCCGTTTAAAATGTACGATTTAATGTTTTTTGGTATATTGACAGGGTTGTGCAGCCATCTCTGCAATCTAATCTTGGAACGTTTTTGACCCCTTAAGATGAACGTCATACCCGTTAGCAGTCATTCATCCCCTCTCGTCCTCCCCGTCCCCATCCCCTGGCAACCACCAACCTACTTTCTGTCTCTGGACTTGCCTATTCTGGACATTTTATATAAATGGAATCATACAATATGTGGTCTTTTGTGTCTGGCTTCTTTCACTTAGCATAATGTTTTCAAGGTTCATCCATTGTGTAGCATGTATCAGAATTTCATTCCTTTTTATTGCTGAATAATATTCCATTGTATGGAATAAGGCCATTTTAAACACAGAGAGTGAGTCCAATGTAATAAAACAAGGGAGAGGAGGAAGGAAAGGGAAGGGTGGGAATGGAAAAATAGAGGAGGGACACAAGAAATTCTGAGAAGGATGGGATTCAGTAAGCAGTGTGAAAAGGTCAGAAGTCTTAAACTGCCCATCTCGTAGCATGGTATATAAATTTTCCTTTTTTTCCATTGAAGTGGCCCATAGCGATCTGTCAGTCTGTGATCATTACAGTCATGGCAGTCTTATTAATGGGACTTCAGATACTTTGCCTTTCCCATTGCATCTGAGGGCATGCATTGTAACTACTCCTTGGGCTCATGAAATATTTATTTTGGGAGTTTTTGTGGCCTTGACTTTTATGGGCCTCACCCGTATATCATATGCTCTCAGGATCAGCCCTGGGACAAATAGCAGCTTTGTCTTCATGTTAAACTGATCGATGGGAAAGGCTGCTCTGCTCTTAAAAAGAGATCAGCAAATAATTTTGTCACTTGTAAATATCAGTATTAACATATGAAATTACTTATGCTTTAATTTCTTTTGGTTGGCATTGGACTTGTTTCAGTTAAAATAAACAACCATGTTTGGGTGATAGGCCTGTAGGTAATTTTTTTCTTTTTAATACTTTTCTGTATTTTCCAGTTTTAAAAATTAACATATAATTTCTATATTAAGGAAAAAGTTAATAAAATAATAAGAACATTTGTATAATCTTTTTATGAAAGTATTCATAAAATACTTTCCTATTTATAATCTCATTGCACTCCTGTGGGTAGGTATCGATGTGGTCCCCATTGTACAGACCAGGGTACTGTAGTTCAGAGAAATGAAGTAACCTGTCCACAGTGGTGCAGCTAGTTAGCTTGGACTCAAACTCTGGTTTTCTTATTCCAGATCCTCTGCTTTTTTCACTCCACCTTTCCACGTCCACTTAGAGCAGAGTTGTTAAATATCAGTGGAGGTTTTCCACCTAGAATCAGAAACAGCAAGAATGCTATTAGTCACCGAGTTTCCATTTGTTCTGGGCCCGGCAACAGTATCTGTTTAGAGCCTAGTTTTGGCCTATCCTGTATGAAGGGCTTGTGTGAGAATGACGTGTAGGTAGGCTTCTTCTGTTTTGTAGCCACACTCAATTTCACAGCATTTCTTTCTTTTTTCTTTGAGAAATAAGAGTAGATTCTAGTTAGCACTAAAGTATTTATGCCTGAAAACAGATAAAGCCTTTTTATAGTATATGTGACTGCTTAGCTTGATGCCTATTAGAACTAAATAGTATTTAAAGTAAATTTGTAGATTCTTTGTGGAATCATGTAGTTTCATTTGAAAAACTTTGTCCCCAGATCAAGAGAGATATATGAATAAGACAGATGTGAACTTCATTTCGTTGATATTTAACCTTTATTCGTGTGGCTGAGAGAATAGACGATTTTTGAAGATTGTATGTTTCTACAACTGTGTGTTTATAATTTTAATGGAGCCCCAATGTAAATGTTTTTTATATCTACACAGTTGAAAGTTGGGCTTTTCTAAAGCTGTTTTATAAATGGCACTGGTATAATTCTATTTTTTTTTTTTTTAAAGATGACCTGTAAGGGGATCTTAACTCTTAACTTGGTGTTATCAGCACCACACTCTCCCAAGTGAGCTAACCGGCCATGCCCATATAGGGATCTGAACCTGTGGCCTTGGTGTTATCAGCACCACACTCTCCCAAGTTAGCCATGGGCCGGCCCTAGCACTGGTATAATTCTAAATGGACAAAGTAAAGTTTAGAGCATAAGTACCTATGGTATCAATAACAGTAGCTTAGGTTGGGTCCTCCTGTTATAGTCCTGGGTAAGGACAGCATTAAGGCAACTATGTTTATGGGGACAGGACTCATTTGAGTTTTCATACTTCTTGTATAGTTGTTTTAAAATGAAGTAGCCTGGCCATTTTATATACATATTTAATTGGTGGTCATTTATAAGTTATAAAATGCTTATATATATATATACCACAACTGAGAGGGTCATCCGTCATTTTAAAAGCCTTCTGACAATTTCCTGGTCTTTCACTGCATGCTTAAGAAGAGGGTAGGATGGAATATCCTCATTATCCACAGCCTACAATTCAGTATAGCATATATATGTTCTGTTATGACACCATATTTGTTCAGTGTTTCTCCGCTAGATTGTAGGTTCCTCAGTGGCAAGAACCATGTCTGTTCTGGTCATAGTTGTGCAGTATAAAATTTTAAGTAAATGAACATATGTATAGCATTCATTTTTTATGCATAAAATATTGCAATAGGAATTATTTACAACCAGTGTTTCCCATCTCCAGCTTTCAGACATCTAGTACAACCAAATTTGAACCGTCTCATCAAATTTATAATGGGCTTTGACTGAAACAAGTAGAATATATGCTAAGAGGAAAGAATGAATGGCTAAATGCCCATTTTTTGAGATAACAAAAGTGTTCAGGCTATTTTGGGTTGTGGTTTCTCTGTTTCAGAGTCATTTCAACTATGCAGGCCACTTAACTGAATTCATTACATGAGAATATGTTGCCTCCTATCTGAAAGTGGTATTGGGATTTTGCATTCTCTTTTTGGGAGTGTCTTTTTAAAATTTAGTGATTTAGACCAGGTGTTGATATATTATTTGGAACCCTTATGGTTACAATGTAGTCTCATACTGTGAGTCATGAATTCCTCATTAAAGGATCTTTATTTCCTTGAACCATTTGGCAAGATATTATACAGTTGATCTGCTGCTTTTTCGCTTTCTGGCTGATTTGGGCCCAACCTTTTCATTAAACCTTATGTCATGGTCATGACAGTGGGGTATGTTTTTCCATAATAAACCAGCATTAGGACAGTATCAAAGAAAGTAGCGGTCCTTAGTGAGCAAATAAATATCAGAGCTTAGCTGATTTCTCTCTGGAGGTTACTCTCTGGAATAATGCTCTGTGCTCAGAACTCTTGATGAGGAAGGATCATTCAATCAGTTCTTGTTGCTTTCAGGCAGGTCTGCCCTTAAACCTGCCTGTATAGACAGGACTAGAAGAAAATGAACTTTTGCCTTGGCATTTTTAACAACCTTCAGTGCTATATAGTATAAATCCTTCAGAGTGAGCTTTTAGAAGGAAAGTTCAAGGCTGTAATAAGACTGTGAAACACCAAAAGAAGAAAGCTGATATGCTGGAGGAGAGACATCCCACTAGAAACATTCATCTGTCTTTCTATTTCTTGTAACCTGGATCTGTAGAATTCTTGCAATATGTGTTTGGATATATTGGGCCACATGAGTTCAGATAGCATAAGTTTCAAATTATCTAGGTGGCTGTTGCTTCGGCCCCCACCCCCACCCCACGGACATTTTAATACCCATTCTATTTCCACTGGGAGTAGTTAATGGAGAGGAAAGCTGTCTTACCTTTTTATTCTTAACAGGTTACAAAAAGGTCTGTAGGGAAGGAAGTTGAGATATAAGTAGAGAATTTTGTTCGTTTGTTTGTTTGTTTTTTCTTTTTCGGCAGCTGGCCAAAACGGGGATCTGAACCTGTGACCTTGGTGTTATAAAGCTGTGCTCTAACCTACTGAGCTAACAGGCTGGCCCTGTTCATTTGCATTTTTATCATCATAATTAAAGTATTTTACTGTTCTATATAACTAAAAATATTACTATAGTGATCATTTTTGTCATGCTGAGTCTTCATGTAGTCTTTGAAAAATAAAATTTTTCTTGTTACAAAAGTATTACATTTTCATTGTTGAAAATTTAGAAAATCTATCTTTAGTGACTGTCTTCTCTCAGTGTTTCTCAGCCTTTTTCGGTCTATCTGCACTTGATTTGTCTTTCACTCTCTCTTGGTTACCTTTTCTCTCTACTCCAATCCAATTTGTGTTTCCCTGGATGTAAATACAAATTTTACTGTGTATAGATGCACCGGCTCTTATCCCTTTCACCATTAAAATAACCAAAAACAAACAAAAAACCCACCTCTTTTTTTTAAAACAGTATCTGAAAGACTATTAGAATATAAATTTAGCAAAGTTGCTAGATATAAGGTCAGTATTAAAAATCCATTTTTATGTACCAGCAACAATTTAAAAATGAAAACTTTTGAGTGAAACCATTTACAGTAGCAGCAGGAAACTAAATCTATCAAAAAAAAAATGCATCTTCTACACAGAATACTATGCAATATTAAGAGACATTAAAGAAGACCTTTAAAATGGCAGGATAGCTCTTGTTTTTTAGTTAAAGGACTCAATATTAAAAAGATGTAAATTCTTCCAAAATTAATCTGCAGGTACAGTACAATCCCAATCAAAATGCCAGCAGGGATATATGTGTAAATTGATAAGCTAATTCTAAAAGATAGATGAAAATACAAAATACCAAGAACAGCTAAAATAATCTTGAAAAAGAAAAGAGTTGGGGGACCTTGGGATATCAAGACTTATTATTTATTTTTTGTGTGTGTGTGTCCGGCAACGGATCGCAACCCTCAGTGTCGCGCCCGTACTGGACCGGGACTGGCAACGGGATCGCAACCCTCGGTGTTGCTCCCGCACCTCGCTCAGCCAGTGAGCAGGAACCGGTCTGTATGTGGGATCCGAATCCTCGGCGGGAGCGCCGCCGCTCTCCCAAGCGGCGCACTGTAGCAGTGCGCCACCGGGCCGGCCCAAAAAACCCACCTCTAATTCACTTTCCTGCTCATGAATTTGCAAAGAAAAGTGAGAAAACCCAGTGTTTTACAACACTCCAAGACTTTCTCTGTCACATGCTGTTTAGGGAGCTGTGCTCTGGTGAGTTAACTGCTGTTTCAGTACATGTAGAATGAAATAACTTCAAAATGATGGGCTAGATCCTGAAAGAACTTCTGGTCTTGACATATTCGTTAAGACATGGAGGTCAAATAACCATTGATTAAATTCGTTTAAGTATGTGCATTGCTTGCAGACAAAAGATAGAGTGTGGTAAGAGTATTAGGTAAAAGAGATTTGTATAATTAGACATAGGAAATTGGGGATTCATTGTCTTCTTTCCAGTCTCTTGGTAAAGACCTCATAGATTTCGTGTCCTCATACACTGGGTCATGAATCCTTGGAGGATCGGTTTGATAGCACTTTTTCTTCCCCCTCACTCTCTGCTCTCTTAGGGTGTCTCCCTTTAGTCTGTTGGTTTCTTGAAGGTAAGGACTGGGTTATATTCTCGATTTTCCTGGTACTGTGCTTATCATAGTCCCCTGCTCATGGTAGTCCCTCAATAGTATGTGTTGTGCTTTGATACTTGGTATACCAGCTAGTCATTTTAGGTTATTTCATGATGATGAGGATAGCTTACTCTCTCTCGCCTCCATTGGCAGGCATGGTGATTCTCTTTTCCTGCCCTCAAATGTTGCTGTATATATACCCAATGCCTACATATTCACAAAGAGAAACAAGGTTCATAAATGACATATTATGTTGGTTACATTTTTGGATTTTTAGATTTCAAAAAGTTCTATGTCATTTCTATTAGAAGTTAGCTCATTGGACTGGTATGACTGTGGGGAGTGTGTGTGTATGCATAGAGGATGAGAGGTGGTGAATCTCAGAACTAAAAATATTTTACAAATATCGTTAAGTTATAATAGATATAATAGAAAATAGTCTTTGGCTCTTCAAGAATTTCCTATTGAGGGCCGGCCCAGTGGCACGCTGGAGAGTGCGCCTTTCTCCCGCTGAGGGTTCGGATCCCATGTGGAGACCAGTTCCCGCTCACTGGCTGAGTGCGTGGAGAGTGCGCCTTTATCCCGCTGAGGGTTCGGATCCCATGTGGAGACCAGTTCCCGCTCACTGGCTGAGTGCGGTGCGGGCGCAACACCGAGGGTTGCGATCCCGTTTCCGGTCCCCGGTACAGGCGCTGTTCCCGCTCACTGGCTGAGTGCGGTGCGGGCGCAACACCGAGGGTTGCGATCCCGTTTCCGGTCCCCGGTACGGGCGCTACACCAAGGGTTGCGATCCTGTTACCGGTCAGTAAAAAAAAAGACAAAAAGGAAAAAAAAAGAATTTCCTATTGATAAAATTTCCTGTTGAATGACTTTTACGGGGAAAGTGGCTGAATTTCACTGCAGTTCTTACCACAGCTGGCCACAATCCAAGTCAGAGTCATTCCTTTTTTTGAAATAAGCTTAAGTTATTCCCACGAGTAAGCTTTCTGTGAAGAAAGAGAAATGGCACGTTTGCCCTTAGAGTGGAGAGTTGCGGGACCTCTATTGTGTAGCTTCCCTATGTTTCCAGCCCCTCCTCATCTCTGGAAGACTGGCTCATCTTTTATCTGCCAGTTGGACCACATGTTTTTATTCATGCAATTAAAGTAGATAAGGATGTATGAATGGGCTAGTAAATCTTACATAGAAAAAAGTCTAGACCAGCAACACTTAAATTTCTCATGCTACAGTTCTCCCCAGATAGCAAAATTATTTATCAGACTCTACCTATGCACATTGCCAGGTGCTGTGAATGATATTAGGATATGTAAAATATGGTCTCTGGCCTCAAATTGTTTAAAATACAGATGAAATTAATAATCTGATAAAAGACTTATCTATCTACATTCTCTCCACCAATGAAATTGTTGCAGAATTGAAATTATTCCTCTTAAAGGGTTGTTTGTTAGTACTGCAGATACATTGGTTTTTATTCTCTGGAGTCATGGGGAAAATGTGAAGTGGTAGCAATGTGGGGAAAAGTGACAAACACATAGTGGGCCAGCAGCAGAGACAGGAGTGAGCAGGTGATGGGCCGCATTGTTAGGAAAAGACCTTTGAGCATCGGCCTCAGCTTGTGGTACCTCAGGTTTGCATTTCCTCCAAAGCACAGCGCTTCTTTTGGGCCTTCTTGTGTGTTGTTCCTTCTGTCTGAACTACTCCTCTGTACTTCTCAACCTGGATAATTTCTAAATCCTCGGGTTCCATATTAACTGTCCATTTTTTAGGGATGCTTTCCCTGAGTACCTCTATACTAGTTTAGGTCCCTCTATCATATGCTTTCTATATTTTTTCTTTATTATGCTTATCACAGTTGTAGTTAATTATTTGTGTGGCTATTACTTGTTTAACATCTTTCTTCCAGCTGGAGCCCCAGGGGCAAATGTTGGCTCTGTGGTGTTCATACCTGTTTTTAGCACCCATCATAGTGCTTAGTACACAGTAGTGTCTTGAGAAATATTTGTTGAATGAACAAATGGGAATACCATTTGCTGCTTCCCTGCCAAAAATGGTTTTAAGCTTTTTTGGAAAAATATATATCATGCTGTAGGTGAATCTTGGTGAAATCTAACTGCCAGTTAGGAAAGTAGCTCATTGTGTAGTACGGGCATTGCATGCAATAGGAACATCCCTTTCATGTTTTATGAATAAATTCCAGGGACAGAGTCCTGAGGAGCAGGTGGGGATAATCCTGCATGGCCCAAAGCAGGATTATGCAGAATATGTAAGTGTAAATAAAAAGAAAAATTCTCTGTTAGTTTTGGTCTTTTTGTAAATGAACAGAATAGCCAAATTTGGCAAAATGCATCTAGTATGGGTTAGCAAATACCAAAGTCAGACTTGAGATTTAGGTAGTAGGTAAATCAGCGTAGAAACATGACAAGAGTCTTAGGAGGCAGTAGAGTGTAATGGTTAAGAGTTCTACTTCTTGGATGGCTGGTTAACTCAGCTGGGTAGAGCACTGTGTTATATTACCAAGGTCAAGGGTTGGGATCCCCTTACCAGCCAGCCACCAAAAAAAAAAAAAAAAGAAAAAAAAAGAAAAAAGAGAGTTAAACTTCTTGGGTTCAAATCTCACCTTTGAGAGAGGTAACATTTGGGAAATTAATTAATCTCTATTTTCTTATAGTCCTCCTCGATAAAACAAAACTAAAGATAGTACCTGACTCGTAGTGTTATTATGAGGATTAAAGTTCATTAAAATGTTTAGGGGCCGGCCCTGTGGCTCACTCGGGAGAGTGCGGTGCTGATAACACCAAGGCCAAGTGTTCGGCTCCCACATAGGGATGGCCGGTTAGCTCACTGGGTGAGCGTGGTGCTGACAACACCAAGTCAAGGGTTAGGATCCCCGTACCGGTCATTTTTAAAAAAAAAAAAAAAAAAAAAATGTTTAGAACTATTCCTGACACATAGTTAAGAGCTCAGCGAGTGTTAGATATTATCATTACTGTATTTCCCCATGATTTTTAAGTCATATTTTAAATGTTAATCTAATGAAAAGGCAGTGTTGATTTCCTTTTTAAATGTCTAAGCATAGCTTCTAGCTTTTACTCAACAAGGCAAAATGCCAATGAAAGCTTTCAGTAGAATTCCATATGTTGTAGAATATACAGTTTTACCAACTGTGGGGAAAATATCACTTACAGTTTTAGGTGCCTGAACCTTTGATTGCCAGTTTCCCATGATTAAAGACAAACATTTAAATTTTTAATTGTATCTCTTGTTTGGAGCAATAGTGAGGGAAAAAGTGTGTCTCTCCCCCCCCCCCCGCCCCAATTCCCCCCCCCCCCCCCC
>NW_007727800.1:302266-307331 GCF_000696425.1 Galeopterus variegatus | reverse complement strand
AACATTTAAATTTTTAATTGTATCTCTTGTTTGGAGCAATAGTGAGGGAAAAAGTGTGTCTTTCCCCCCCCCCCCCCCCCCGCCCCAATTTAGAAGCAATAATTGGGGCTTAAGATTTGGGATTTTAGCCCAAGTGTTCATTGTCCTGTTTTCTAAAAAAATAAACTGAAGGGGTAGCCAGGCCACTCACTAAAATAATAAGATGGAACCAGCCTTCCAGGTAGAGTTGAGAAATATGGTGCATCTGTGAAATAGAATTCATCATATTCTGCAACAGCCAATTTAGTTTACCAAGTATTTAATGAGCACAGACTATGCCAGATCCTGAAGTAGCTTTGTTGCCTGAAAGGAGGGATTGAATCTCTTTCAGATGTTGTATGAAATATAGGAGTAATAGAGTTGAAAATGAGATTCAGGAGGCCATAACCCATAACTACTAGTTTGGGAATTATACCCATTATTTTAGTCTTTCAGTGGCTTTCTAGAAATTTTTTTACTATGCCTATTTGACTTCAAAGTCTTAAATTAATTAGCATCTTTACTTTCTTCCCACATAATAAAAGGATCTTAGAACAGTTTCCATTCCGTTGTCCTCTCTATTACATGCTGTTGTCTAAGATTTTGTTTGTCTTTTTTCAGCCCACAAATTAGACACTATTTTTTTTAATACAGTTTTTTCCCCACTTACCCACATTGACCATTTTCTTTGAGATGTAAATGATGAACAGATCTTCTTTTAGCAATTTTTTCCCAGCACTTTGAAGATATTCCTATGTCTTCTGCCTTCATATCAGCCATTAGTCTAATTGTTGTTTTGCTGTAGGTTATGTCTTTTCTCCTTGGGGTTTTTAGGATCTTACTTACTTTATTTGTGATTTTTGGGGCTCCTTGATTTCGAGGATTGATTCCTTTTATCAGTCCTGGAAAATTCTTATCCATTGTCTCTTTGAATTTCTGCCTCTTACCTCATTTTATTCTCTCCCTTTGGAATTCTAATTAGAGATTTGTTGCACTTTCTCACTCTATCCTCCATGTCTCTTTTTTTTTTGTCTTTTGTCTTTTTCCGTGTCCGGCAACGGATCGCAACCCTCAGTGTTGCCCCCGCACCGGACCGGGGACCGGCAACGGGATCGCAACCCTCGGCGCCGCCCTCGCGCCTCGCTCAGCCAGTGAGTGGGAACCGGTCTGTATGTGGGATCCGAACCCTCGGGCGGGAGCGCCGCCGCGCTTCCCAAGCGGCGCACTATCCAGTGCGCCACCGGGCCGGCCCTCCATGTCTCTTAACAGTTTATATTTCCCACTTGGTAATTTCTTCAGCTCTTTCAGTTTGCTGATTCTCATGAAGCTGTGTCTAATATTCCATGTAATCCATCCACTGAGTTTTTAATTTAAATGACAGTATTTTTTCTTTCTAGAATTCCACCTGGATCCTTTTCAAAATCTGCTTCAGTTTTGATAGTCTCTTGTTCTTTAATCATACTCTTACAAAAATTGTTGTTTTTGTATTTTGGTTTGATAAAGAGTTTTGGAGTATAGAGACTATAAGAGCTTAATACCAGAATGAGAATAGCAAGGCACTTTAAAAATCTGGTGAAATACTAGGATAATGTTACTGTCTTGAGGCTGTAGATGTCTCTGATTCTTTCTTTTTAAAATTTTTTTATTGAGGTAAAATTACGTAACATAAAATTTATCATTTTAACCATTTTCAAGTGTACAGTTCTGTAGCATAAAGTACATTCACATTGTCGTGCAGCCGTCACCACCACACACCTCCAGAACCTTTTCATTTTCCCCAGCTGAAACTCCCATTTTTCTCTCTCCCCAGCCCCTGGCAACTACCTTTCTACTTTCTGTCCCTATGAACTTGACTACTCTAGGTACCTAATGTAAGTGGAATCATACAGTATTTGTCCATTTATTTCACTTAGCATAATATCTTCAAGGTTCATCCATGTTGAACCATGTGTCAGAATTTCTTTCCCTTTTTAAGGCTGAATTATATTCCATTGTACGTATGTACTACATTTTGTTTATCCATTCATCAGTTGATGGATATTTTGCATTCCTTCTACCTTACGGCTGTTGTGAACACTGCTGCTGTTTCATCATATTTTTAATGCCTTATGAAGCCTGTACTCTGTCCCTGAGGGGTATGAGCTTCTGATGGACTTTTGCTAGGACTGTGACTCCAGCCTCTGATGCCAGGGAGCAGACGTGTAATCAAAGCAGGCCAAAGGCCCTTTGCAGAATACGGTGGGAAGAAAGGAGGGGAAGTTCATTCTGCCTTAGAGTGCCAGTGTTTGAAGCATGAGGAGGTTTGCCAGTCAGAGAAAATGGGAAAATCTTCTGTGTAGAGTGAATACAAAGATACGAGGGTATGGATGTGCAGTTAGGGAATGGGGAAGCTTTAGTAATGAGATTACTAAGGTAGATTGTGCCATTGTGTGAAGGGACTAGTATGCCATATAAATCAGTTAAAAAAGAAAAAAGAAAAAAAAACACCTAACTTCAGATTTTGAATAGGTAAAAAATTTACCTGGTTCAAAATTTAAAAGGTAAAAGGTACAGTGAAAAGTCTCCCTCTTGAGGGGAAGAGGAACGGGTAAAGGGTCATGAAAATCAACTACAATGTATATTGAGCAGTTAAAATTAAAAAAATAATAAAATAAGGTCTCCCTCTGACCCTTGAACCTAGTCTTCCTCCTCATAAAAAAACAATGGACATAGGAAACCCAATGTCTTGGGTATGCTTCTAGAGATAGTTTGTGCATATTCCGGCAATTTGTATTCCCCTTGTATATAAATGTTGACCTATTATACTGTCTTCTTCCTTGACTTTTTTTCCCCTAATGTATTTTGCAGAACATTTCTTATCAGTACATATAGAGCTTTCTCTTTTTTTGACAGTTACATAATAGTCCCTTGCTGGTTGTAACTTATTTAACTAGGCCCTTATGGAAGGACCTTAGGTAATTTGTGTTCTTTTGCTGTTTCAAACAATTTGGCAAAGAATGATACAGATATGTCCTTTTATGCATGTGCATAAATAAATGCATACATTTATAGGATAATTCCTAGAAGTGGAACAGACTAAGCACTGGACATTAGGTAACAGAGGGATTTTAAGCTGAGGTATAGGTTTTGGTAAGATAGCCCTGGTAGCAGCGAGGAAGATAGACTGGAGCACTGGTGAGACACTGGAGGTGGACAGCCATCCATCCAAGCAAGAGATAGTAACAGCAGCCTGCAGGCAGCGGGAAGAGTGCAGATGCAGATAAGGGACACATTTCTAGAGACAGCCTTATTATTAATTTACATTTGGATTCATGCTATTCTTAATTTAAAAGATGAATTAGTAAAACAAATGAGTTTTAAAAGTTATTAATTTATTTATCCTCAGGGCAATACTATGTAGTTATTATCTCCATTTTACATGTGAGGAAACTAACGCTCAAAGAATTTGAGTAACTTGTCCAAAGTTCAGACCTAGTAATTGGCAGTGCCAGAGCTTAAGTATTTTAATTATCCAAATGAGCTTACTTTGAAATGCGGGGCAGAAAACCTAGAACCCTTATCAAATATAAAAGATCTCAACAATGATTTTATTGAAGTTGTATATGAGACAAGTCATGCTCACGTCTTTCTGATCTCATGAGAGCAAGAAAAACTGAATACGGTAGCCAGTGGAATGGATCCACCTGTAGAGATGCTAGAAGAAAACAGAAAAGATCAAGTTGAAGCAAGAGCTCAAAGGAAGGTCTATCAAGGAAAGGCTATCCTAGCCCTTCAGCTCAGGTATGCCAACCGTGCTGGTATGGACAGATACCTATGCTGGTAAGGTGTTAAGCAAAGAACAGTAGGATAATATGTTTAGAATGATCCCATTTTGTATTATACTTTATATGGAAGAGTATACGTCAAAATGTGGTGGGATTGAGTGGTAGAATTTCAGGTTAAAATTTTTTTTTCCTCACCATAATTGATACTTTCCCTCCAATAATGAATATGTGCCAATTTTGAAATAAGAGAAGCCCATGTTTCCCCCCATGTTTTTGTTATTGTCTGTACTTTTCCTGCTGCCTGGAATTGTCCTTCCTCTCCTAGAATGAGCCCTGAGCAGATGCTACTTTCTCCATGAAGCTCTTCCCAGGCTGCTCAGTTGAAATTAATCTCTCCCTTTGCTGTGTTCCCATGAGACTTGACTGTGGTGCTTATCAGATACTGTCATGAATTAGAACTACTTGTATTCATGTCTGTTTTTATCCCTCCTTCCTCCGACCCCCACCCAGCCTCCAAATGTGAGTTGTAGAAGGCACCTAGTACTACTATCATAGAGTCGGGTTACTTGCACAGTACTTATGTGCTTTAATGTTGAATTGGTCGCATTTGCAGCACTGCAGTTTTTTTTCTCTCTCTGTCAGAGCAAGAAAATATAGGTAAAAATTCTGAGTCATGGTCAGCAGAGTCATTTTAAAATTCTGAGGACAATGTTATATCTTTGTACACCAGATGACTACTCTTCCCTGATTTGGGAAGTCTCTGGAGTAAAAAAAAAAAAAAGCCATAAATAAACATCATTTCTAAAACTCATATCTATTGCTTCTCTAAAACTGAAACATGAATGCTACATTTTACCTGACATATACCAGAAGACTCTGTCGTTGAACTGGAAGCTCTAACTTGAGCTCAAAGCTTTCTCAAAAAGGGAAATTCTAGTCTAACTGCCCTCATAGCATACTATACTGATGACACTGGGGAATGAGAATGCAAAAGTCTCCTTTTTTTCCGCTTCTTGTCTGGAAATTGACCTCTTTTTTTAATGCTTGCCAGATAAATAAAACTTTCCTGTTTTTTTTTTTTTTTTTTTTTTTTTTTAACAAGTGCAGTCAGTAATATTCTGTCGATCTGTCTTTCCATATCTTTTTTCTTCATTTCCTTCCTCAAAGCTACCAGTCTAGATTGGGCTGATTGTTATTTTTTAATCTCTCCCTCCCATCCATTACTCCCAAAGTAAATCTTTCTTCAGTATAGCTCTGATTTCAACACCTTCTTGCTCAGAAAC
>NW_007727800.1:283879-302061 GCF_000696425.1 Galeopterus variegatus | reverse complement strand
TTTTTTTTTTTTTTTTTTTTTTTTTTTTTTTTAACAAGTGCAGTCAGTAATATTCTGTCGATCTGTCTTTCCATATCTTTTTTCTTCATTTCCTTCCTCAAAGCTACCAGTCTAGATTGGGCTGACTGTTATTTTTTAATCTCTCCCTCCCATCCATTACTCCCAAAGTAAATCTTTCTTCAGTATAGCTCTGATTTCAACACCTTCTTGCTCAGAAACCTTCTGTGCCTCCTCCCCGTTGTCTTCTAGATTAATCTAAATTTCTTATTCTATCTCTTAAGGGCTACACCCATAACCCCTTTCTGATATTTCTCTATGGAGAGCAGGAGTCAGCAAACTACAGCCTGAGCACCAAATTTTGTACTGCCTAGGAGCTAAGAGTAGTGTTCATATTTTTAAATGTTTGGGAAAGAATCAAAAGAAGAAGAATATTTTGTGACACATGAAATTATACAAAATTTAAATTTCTGGGTTTATAAAGAAAGTTTTATTGGCAACACAGCCATGCCTATTCATTTACATATTTTCTATGGTTGCTTTCACACTACAATAACAAAGTCGAGAAGCTGTGATAGAGACCATATGGCCCATAAAGCCTAAAATATTTGCTATTTAGTCCTTTATAGAAAGAAATTTTCCAACCCTCAACCTAGAGTCATAAATTTATAGAGTTGGAAATAGACTTCAGAGTTGTTCTAATTCAACTCTCTCATTTAAAGAATGAGAAAATATATGTGCAGACATAATCAACAGTGTGTCTAAGACATGCTTGATTGGCAATGGAGAAACCAAAATCAGAATCCAGTGCTGGTCATACCCTACCATGGTGCCCCTCCCAGAAATCTAGACTAGCCCAGTGAGACTGCTTGGCATTTCATGAACAAACTCCTATGTGCTCACTTCTGCTTCTGCACACACATTATGCTTCCTTACCATCTGAGATGACTTTGTCCTTTCAGAAATTATATCCATGAGTTAAGTCTCAGGTCAAGTACTGACTCCCCTGATCTCAACAACTGGATAAATCTCTGTCCTCTGATCCCCAGCAGTGCTGTTATACTTTCCTTTTGGCACTCGCCAGTCACTGATGTGGAGCTGTTCCAGGCTGTAAGCTCCCTAACTGTATCTTTGTGTCACCTTAAGTGTTATCTGCACAGTGCCTTACACGTAGGATTCTCAGGACATATTTTAAAGAATGAATTAATCTAAAAATGGCCAGGTACAAGATGCCTTAAACATCTGTAGTTCTATTAAAAGAGAAAGAGAAAATATAGCACCACTAAGTGGTATTTTAAATGGGATCAGCTATTTAGGACAATTCCTAGAGAGTTTATCTACATCACGCCTACCTAGCAGTTGAGGGAGTACGTTCTGGGGGGAGAACTTGGATTTGTTCTAAGGAGGATTACCTAATTATAAGATGATTATTAAGCTTTTAGTATACTTACTGATTACTAGGCTTATAGAAACTTGTCTGCTAAGGTAGGAATTCGCATTTTAAAGTCAAATTCAGGGGGAGAAGAGTGAGAAGGGGGAGGAAAGAGGAATTGGTAAAGGGATATGAAAATCAAGTNAAAAAAAATCAAATTCAGCAATGAAAAATTTGCCACATTCTCTCTTAATCTCCAGGGATTCTGCTGTTATATCTTCCATTTAAACTGTTTGAGGTGGTTTCCATTTATGAACCAAATACAGACTTGTGTTGTTCTTTAATGAACCGTTAGGAGTGAACTTGATATTTAGTAAGAACTGAAGATAAAAGGATTGTAGTTTAGGGTATAGGTGCTTCACTAGCACTATCTTTAATACTTTACTTAAAACTACAGCAAACAGCTACATAGATTAATGGACTCTTGTTACAGTGTAATTCTCTAAATTCTGACTAATTCTGTTTCTTCCTTTTGCCCAGCTGGGAATTCCAAGTTATCTGAGATGGTAGAGCTGGAACTTACTAATGGGTTTAATTGTCTGTGGCAACTGTTCAGCATCTAGGCTGCAGTATTGATATTTTATATTGGTAAGCAAGTGAAACAAAAGGAAATAAACTCAATATTCTTGTAAAAGTCTTTCTCTTCGTTTAGACCAAGGCTGTGTCTCATCTATTAATATTATATGTAGAGCAGTGATGAAATACAACCTGCAAAAGGTGCAAACAAAAATAGTATTGCTGGGGATGGTTTATAGCTCCCCCGACACCCCACTATGGGTACATCTTGGGCAGTTTGGTCTGGAAATGCTGCAGCTGTTCTCTTATTTCACTTTTCAGCAAGTGTAGAACTCAGTCTGGACTCAGCCCATATGTAGTCACACTAAATTGTGTTTGCAGTAATTGAAAAGAAAAGATAAAAACATCAAGGGGAAAAGCCTAAATGTAAAACTTTGGAACTTTATTTCGTATAGGTACCATAAAAGACTCTCTCCCATGAGCATTTTAATTGGCAACCTTGCCATTTGATGCATGTATATTACAAAACAGAATTTCCAGTGCTGACTTCCTAAGAAATGTGTTTGTAGCTTGAGTAAAGAAATGGAGTAATTTTGCTTGTGGCCCTAATTTAATGGGTCAGAGTGTTTACTACAGCTGGGAGCCAAATTCAGTTGTATTGTAAATGTGACTGAACAATCTCCAATTAGCAAGCAGGATGGCTTCCAACATCAATAAAGACATTTAAAGACTTTTGTCATTAGGTTACTGTTTCAAGTTTTGACCACACCTGTAATTAAAAAGAAAAAAGAAAAAGAAAGTTGTATTGTAAATGTGACTGAACAATCTCCAATTAGCAAGCAGGATGGCTTCCAACATCAATAAAGACATTTAATGACTTTTGTCATTAGGTTACTGTTTCAAGTTTTGACCACACCTGTAATTAAAAAGAAAAAAGAAAAAGAAAACGGCTACATTTTATTTTTTAAAGATAATTTATTATACATACATGTGGGGTATTTTTTGTTTTAAGATAATTTATTATACATCTTGTTCAATTTTAAAAGCTGGTTGCGGCCATGTTGACTCAGTTTATCATTCCCAAACAAATAAGGAGCTGAAGCCCTAATGAGCCTAACAGATCTTGGCTGTGGAAACCTTCCAACTTCTGGGAAGGAAAACAGGACAATTGAACATCAGTTGGTCAGACTGCATCCTGATGGTTCATATTTGCCCATTGTGAGCTTGCAGTTTTTCTTGTCCTTCTTGCCGTCTGATAGCTCTGTAGAATTATATAATCACGCAACATAACAGCAGAAAACATGAGACATAATTGAGTCCCACTCATTTAAAAAAGACACAGTTTAGGATTAGAGCATAGGTGTGCTGAGGTCAACAACACTATCTGAGTTTAGGCCAATCAATTAACCTATCTTTGCCTCTTCCTTATCTGTAAAATGGGATAAGAATTTACTGAGGTAATAAAAAGCTCCTGACTTACAGCATGTGCTAATTAAAAACAAAAATAGTGTTTTAAGGAGAAAAATGAGTATTGCAATGGTGGATAGAAAGAAAAAGGGACTAATGTTTATTTAGCATCTGTTATCTACCAGGCCCTACTCTAGGTGATTTAATACCTGAGAGAGATTTTACTTTTCCCATTTATGATAAGAAGACTGAGGTTTAAGAGATTAAGTTAAGGACACAGAGCTAGTAATAGCAGACTGAAGTGAGATTCAGTCAGCCTCATTCCAAAGCCCCAATTCTTTTCCCACTACCCCATGTACCTTCCAGGGTGGGGAGTAGGACCAACTTTTCCTTACATGAAAATGAATTATGTTTCAAAAACTCATTTACAAATAGGTTGTTTGGAGTTATTTTTCTATAGAGACAATATTATAGATGGTGGTTACATGCCCAGGTTTATTGGCAAAAGCTACAGTGTAATTAAAATTATGCACATTTGTGAACTAAAACTAAGAAAAAAAAAAGTTTGCAATTCTAGCTATTAAAGCAGAAGAAACAAAAAAATGATACATTTTAAATTATGTGGAATGATAATGCTCTAATACAAGCAGGTTTGGTTAGAGAGCAGTGAGGAAGAAGATGGAGACCGATTCTGATGGGGCTTCTGGATACTTGAAGAGACTACACATACATGTTTTATTCATGCACATTCACACGTTTTATTTCCTTTTCCTTATAATTGTGCTTGAGACAGATAGGACATGTGGTAGTGTCAACCTGATTTCCCATGGCAATATTTAGCTTTCCTTTTTTCATGTTTTCATTTTTTTTTTTAAGTGACAAGTGGGAGCCCAGCTAGTTACCTTTAATACAGTCATAGAGCATATGCTTGAGACAGATAGGACATGTGGTAGTGTCAACCTGATTTCCCATGGCAATATTTAGCTTTCCTTTTTTCATGTTTTCATTTTTTTTTTTTTAAGTGACAAGTGGGAGCCCAGCTAGTTACCTTTAATACAGTCATAGAGCATTAGAGTTTATAGGTGTGTTGAAGAAATAATGAAAATTAAAGAATGAAGATTTCTCTGAATTAATTGTGCAGGAATTGGAAGTGGAGGAGTTAAAGAGTATTTGTGGGCAGTTATGAAAATGGTAGAATCAAATGTTAACCTATTTTACTAGTTAGCTTTATCATTTTATTTACTTCAGTTGGCACTTATTTTCTGAGCACTTAATATGTGCCAGTCCTTGTGTGTCATAGCTGTAAGAGAAAAAATAGTCACAGGCCCTAAGTCACAAATTCCCTAAGGAATTTGCTCTCAACTTGAAGCATCTACTAAAGATTACATGCAGATCGTCCAGTGATCTTTTCCTCCCCATCAGTATTATGAATGTGCAATGGTTTTAATTATAACTAGTAGGAATAATATTGAGTTCTCATTCAAGTAATCTTTTTGATAACTAAGAAAACTGGAAAAACTAAAGGAGATATAAGTGAAAAACATTCCTTTTATTTTTCTGTAATTATTGCTTGATTTCCCGTCACTAAAAGCAGGACTTAAGGATGGGAGTTGGGGGACCTTTCTGTTATGTTATGTAGCATTTACTTATGTATGTTTAAAACCAAAATGGAAATGACTTTAAGTAGAATTTGATATATTCTAAATGAGTGTAGGAATATTTGTCACTTAATGAATGCCTTGCTTGCAAGTTAGGAAGTGTACCCCAAAAACACAGGAAATGGAGCCACAAGGCTTGGATTCAAATTCAAGTTCTGTAGCTTTCTCAGAGAAATAATCTCTCCAGAGTCTCATTTTTAAAGTGAAGAATTTGGATTAGATTGCCAAATTCTTTTGCACTCTGCAATTCTCTGTCCATGAAATGGAGAGAGCATGTCTTGTGTTTCTTTGAGGGACTTGGGGAGAAAGTGGGTGGTGGGGAGAAGTTCCCCGTGCTGATGATCTGTTCTACTGTTAATTTGGTGGATATCCAGAAGACAAGTGGTTGTGAAGACTACAGAAGAATCTTGAAGAAGAGAATAAAGTATTTGCACAGTGGAAGCCTATTCATGGAATCTCCCTAAATAGGGATCTGTCGAGCCAGGCTGCTCTGCTAACATTTATCTAGCCTTAACTGATGCACTCAATCTCATGTTGGGTTAGAATAAACGGCTGCTGCCAAGGCAGCTTAACTTTATTTCTAAGGAAAGTATGTGGTATCGGATGAGCTTGACTGACACTAGAACTTGCCAACCGACATGGTTCGTCTGCTGTTTAACCCACGTGATTGTGTTCTCATTGATGCACATTTAAATTAATTTTTTGGCTATTGGTCAAAATTTGAACCTTTGCACTGGTGTTTCTCATTACTTTATAGATTATTTACTAAGAATATTGTCGATACATTTTAGAATTTAGTCTGTATTTTTCTGATTATGAAGGCAATGCTTATTATTAGTATTATAATAATAATACTTATTATTTTTTTTAATCTGGAAAGTACAGAAAAGGATTAAGAAGAAAATGAACATCATCTCAAATTCTACTTCCCATGATGTGTTTTCTTCCAATCATTTTTTGATGTGGATATATATTTTGAGGGAGAGTAGAATGTTTCTTTATTAGTGAAATAGCTGAGGCTTAAGTGAAATTTTACTTAACATTCATGATGTTGGGGAGTTTGCCAATGTCCTATGCTAACTAAAGTTGAGTCTTGCTCGTTATATCAAGTGGTACAAACTCTGCTGCCTGCAGGGGCCAAATAGGTAATGAGTGAATCAGGCCAGTTATAGGACACTGGGGAGTGGTGGGGACTGTGGTAAACTAAAAAATGCAGGCTGTGACTGAAGAAGTTACTACCATCTCCAGCTTATTGTTGTCATGTAGAAACAGGGCCTCGTGTTACCAGATCTTCCTAATTTTCAAGAAAATCTGGAAATCTCAATTTCTTTTTAATGTGAAATTTCCCATTTAAAAAAAAACTGTGCCGGACGAACAGAATAGGTTTGTGTATTGCCATTGGCTTATATGCTGCCATTTAGTCTCTCCTGACAGATATGCATCTCAATCTTTCTCAAAGCTCTCACAAGAAGAGCACTTTTATTTTACTTGTCTATTTTTTGGTGGCTGGCCAGTGTGGGGATCCAAACCCTTGACCTTGTTGTTTTCAGCACCATGCTTTAACCAAGTGAGCTAATTGGCCAGCCCTAGAAGAGCACTTTTATTAAAGAAAATGTTTAAAGAGGAGTTGGATAAAGAGTTTCTAAGAGTGGTTTCAGGAAGTTTTCACTCTGTATAGGCTCTGAGAGGGTTGCTTAGTATGGGAATTATAAACTCAGGTGCAGGGATTGGGCGGTGACATAAATGAGTGAAATGAGCTGGATGTTAAGATTATAGGGAGTGATTCAGAGATTATATTCCCCATATGGGATATTTGGGTTCCAGCAAATTTTTTCCTTGCTGGAATGCAGATCAAGTGTGGCCAGATCTCCTGATAGTTCAAGAGATGCCGTAAATTTGTATCTTTGTGAAATTTCTTGACTTAAAAACTGTGTGGATCAAACAAAAACCCTTGTCCCCAATTCTGCACAAAGGCCGCTAATTTGCAACTCCTGGCCTAGATCACTGTTTTTAAAAATATGTCCTACAAGTACTAATTCTATTATAGGTTAATATGTGTTGTTAAGAAATAAAGAATTCCTGGTCAAATGAATTTGGAAAATGGTGGGTTAAACAAAATTATATAGATTTCCTGACTGAAGGTTATCGTAGATCCTTAAATACTCATATGCTAATGTGCCTTATAAATTCCTAAGAAGATATAGACTGTTACCCCACAGTTACAGTTATGCCTCTATCTTTACCCATTTCCCCCACCATCCCTGTTGTCTCTGAGATAGAGTTGCCTTTCCTCCTGGTAAGGGTTAGTCTCTCTCCCTGTTCTCCAGATCACATCCCTGCCTCTTTCAAGTACCTTGCTTCAGAATCAATCTCTTGTTTCCCGTGACCTTTCCCTTAGCCTATCACAGTGCTTGGTTTTCTCCTACTTAAACAAAATAACAATCCTTTCCTCACACCATACACGGAAATTAACTCCAAGTGGATCACAGGCCTAAATGTAGGACCTAAAACTATAAAATTCTTAGAATAAAACATACGAGTAAATCTTCATGACCTTGGGTTAGGCAAAACCTTCTTAGATACTACACCAAAAGCACAAGTAACAAAAGAAAAAATAGGTAAATTAGACTTCATTTAATGCAAAGGATACCATCAAGAAAGTAAAAAGGCAACTCACAGACTGGGAAAAATATTTGCAAATGACAAATAACTCAATTAAAATATGGGCAAAAGATCTGAATAGACAATTCTCCAAAGACATACAAATGGTCACTAAGAACATAAAAAGTTGCTCAACATCATTAGCTATCAGGGATACACAAATCAAAACCACAGTGAGATTCCACTTCCCTAGGATGTCTATAATAAAAAAGACAGATAATAAGAGTTGCCAAGGATATAGAGAAATTGGAACCCTCATACATTGCTGGTAGGAATGTTAAATGGTGCCAGCTCTTTGGAAAATAGTCTGGCAGTTCCTCAAGTGGTTAAACATAGAGTTACCATATGATCCAGCAATTCAACACCTAGTTATATAACCAAGAGAAATGAAGACATATGTCCATACAAAACCTTGTACACTAATGTTCATAGCAGCATTATTCATAATAGCCCCAAAGTGAAAATAATTCAG
Source organism: Galeopterus variegatus (assembly GCF_000696425.1). Lineage (NCBI taxonomy): Eukaryota > Metazoa > Chordata > Mammalia > Dermoptera > Cynocephalidae > Galeopterus > Galeopterus variegatus. The sequence goes on along the minus strand of NW_007727800.1, from coordinate 293,918 downwards.
ATGTCCATTAACTGATAAGTGGAGAGACAAAATTTGTTATACCCATGCAATGGAATATTATTTGGCAATAAAAAGAAATGAAGGATTGGCCAATTAGCTCACTTGGTTAGAGTGCTGTTGTAACATCAAGGTCAAAAGTTTGGATTCCAGTACTGGCCAACCACCACCAAAAGAAAAAAAAAAACCCACAAAACTATTGATAAATGCTAAGCCAGTCACTAAAGATCACATCTTGTGTGATCCATTTAAATCAAATATCCAGAACAGATAAATCTGGAGAGACAAAAGTAGATTAGTGGTTGCCTCGAGCTGGGTGAGACTGAGGAAGCATTGGGGCTAATGAGGGAGTGGTGACTGCTAATGGTTACCGAGTTTCTTTCTGGAGTGATGAAAATGTTCAAAAATTGATTGTGGTGATGGTTGCACAACTCTGTGAATATACTAGAAACCGACGCTGGTGACTGTTCTTGGCTTTTACAACACGGTTCTACTATTTCCCTGCCCACAACTCAGACATTTCCTTCTCAGCTCTTCACCAGCACGTTCTTCCACCAGATGCTTGTCTGTTGGTGTTGCTGGGTCTGGATTTCACTGATTGTTCATGGCTTTTAGAACTACCAGTTGCTTATTACTTTCAAATCCATTTCTCCAGCCCAGGTGAGTGAACTGAAGAACCATCTATTCAGTTCCTTATCAGACATCTCCATCTGAACATTCTGGAGCTAATTAGTTTCCCTCCCAGATGTGGCTTTCCTCCTGTGTTACCTGTTGACCCAGTCACTTGAGCCAGGAGCCTAGGAATCATCCTAGATTTCTCTCCCAATCTCTACACGGAGTGAGTGTCGTGTAGATGCATCTCTTATGTCTGCTCTCTTATCTCCATCCACACTGCTGTTGCTTTATTCATCTGTTGTTTGTCTTTCACCAAGACAAGCCATGTGTGTTTTCTTCATCACTGCCTATAATACTTGGTACATTGTACATTATTTAAATATTTGTTAATTGAATAAATGAACCCACAAACATGTCTTCCTAGTTTTCTTTGATCTGGTTCATTCTTGCTGCTGACTTTTGTTTTTGAAATGCAAACCAGTCTTTTGCTTAAAACCGTTAAATAATTTCCCATTGCTGAGAGGATAAAATCTAAGCCCCTTGCATTGCATAAAGGCCCACCATGATATGGCCCCTTTCTGCTTCTCCAGCTTGCTGTCCTCTCCACACCTCCTCTCTACCTAACATCCTGAGTTCCAGCTGTGTGGATCTGTGGTCCCCGAACTGGCCAGGCCTTCACATGTGCTGCCCCACTCCTTTTTACCTTGAATCCTGTTCCTCTGGGAGAGCTCTTATTTAGCCCAGAGTTTTTCCTCTGTGAAACCTCCCATACCTCACTGATGCAGAGCTGAAACTTGATTGTAACTCTATCTGAGCATGTATTGTACTGCATTGCGATGATTTGTTTAAGCATTTGCCTTGTCTATGAAGGGCAAGGACTGAGTCTCATTTACTTTTTTATCCCTGTCACACAGTGAGGTACACGGTGCCTGCCACATAGGAGATACTTAGTAAGTGCTTGATTAAATGAATGAATGAGTGTTAGAAATCAGAGTACATTAGAGTCCTAGTTTTTCTGGATATATGGCCTTTTAAACACCTGACTCTCAGTGAGGGGGTTGATGGATCACAAGTCTATCACCAATACAGGAAAATAATCAAAAGCATTGCTGATGGTGTGTCACATACATTATTATCGTCTTTGTATGGCCTGGGCCTGGCACTGGACACAGCTGCATGTCGGAATGGTTGTTCAGTATAATAGATTGATCAGTCTAACACTTAAGCTATTAAGACATTGATTTTAGCCAAAATAAGTACAGGCAGATGGATGCACCTTCCATGTCTAGTCACAATTCATTGGTCACAATCAATTGGCTCCATAGGCTGGAGCACTGTGAGGGCTTACATTTTCATCACTTGTATCCTCTTGTCTCAATATATTAAGAACCTATTGTCTAAATACATTAAGAACATCTCCCTGCCACCTTTTTAATGTAATGCTCTATAGTTACCACTTAGGCTGTACAAATAGGTAGCACATGTCCTCCCTGCTATATTTTGTCTTGCTGTTTTCTTATACTTTGTCTAGCTAAGGGAGATGTCTACATTACCATATTTTTTAGTCTAGGTGGTAACTTGAACCAGCCAAGCTTTTTTTTTTGCGGGAAAGAAACCAAATCTCTACATTTCTGAATCAAATCAAGTATTTTGTGATGAAAGAAGTAATAATAACAACAGAACAAAAGGCCTCTCACATAGAATTTTGAACTAAAGTCACATATTGAACAAAAGATATTTAAATTAACTACTGAACAATGTAAGAGCATTTCAAAAGAAGCAAGGCGTCCTGCCAAGCCCCCTAAAGTGCCCTCAGGCCTTGTGCTCATTCAGTTTATATCTAAGGATGTTTTATGTCTTATCTCGTTCTCTTCCCACCACCTAGTGGACACATAGTTGGCACTTACTGCCTGTTTATTGAGTTGAATAGAATCAGCCCTCAAGAGTTAAAGGCAATTCTCTGAAGAAGAAAATAAAAGAAAAATAATTTTTGCAGTGAATAGAACTGGCAAATCTGAATTTCTCTCAGCAATGGAATAAAGTTTGGAAGTGATAACATGTATGTTAACTTGTATTTACTATAATGTTAGATTATTCCATAAGGGTTGTTTTAAAATACTGACCTGGAAAACCTGCTCAGAACTTAGAATATAACTAAGACCTATTTGTCGTTCTTTTCTGTGTGTTTTTTTTTACCCTTTATTTATTTTAGAAGGAATAAGATTTATTTTAAGGATTAAAAAAAATCAGGCAGCAACTTTAGTTGAATCTCATAATCATAAAGTGTATATGCAAAATATACAGGAGATGAGCTTTAAAATTTTATCTTTATTAATCATTTTAGAATTTGAGATAATAAATGAGGACTTAAAGTAGAAAAGGTAAAGTTAAAGGTATGTTTTGTTTATCAGAGAGTTCCAAGGGAGTTTGGCCAATCCACAATAGACAAGTAAGGAGATACCTAGAGAGATCACACAGTGGTAGAAGAAATATTTGTGTAATTAAGTGACTTATTTGGGGTCACATAGCCATTTATTAGCTAAGCTGGAACTAGAAACCAAGTTGCCAAATTCCAGTGCATGTGCTCTTAACAGGTATGTAGTAAAAAATTTGGCTTAATGCATCAGGTGTTTTGATGAGTTGGTGCTGCACAGGTTCAAGAAGCATTTGTTGATTATTACTGACTGTTTGCAAAGATGTAGCCCATATTGGGAATCGTATGCTTTACTATACTAAGCTGACCTCCAGGAATAATGTTTTCCCACAAGCCATGAAGACTCCTGTTAGTTAATAGAGAGCATTTTGTGAATTAATCCCTTTCTTAATTGTTCTACTGTATTTTTATTTGCAAAAGATGGGTGCTATAGAAACCATTCTGTGTGCAGAGAGGAGGAAAGTGAGGAGGAAAGTGCATTTCCTGTCATCTCCTGGTTAATGCCTTAAAAACATGAAGCTTTGTTTTGGTTCTTCTAGCTAGGCTTTAGCAGTTGTTCACAAATAAGAGATGCCTTTCTGATCCTGTATATCTTTAGAAACTGGCTTTGGAAATTCTTGACTTGATACTTTAGCAACAGAACACTGAATTGGAAAGCTCTAGAACAGAGGATGACAACCTTTGAATGAATGGGCAGTCAACATAATCCTCTTTGCCTTAACTTAGCATACAAAGCCCTTCCTGCTTTTCTTTCTAGCCTCATTTCCTTTGCTGAAGCCACACCAGCCTGTCTTTCTTGTCCAGTCAACCCTGTCCTCACCCATCTGACTGAACCTTTGCTCTGCACCTCCTTCTGGCTGGGCTGTCTGAGCCTTCTCTTCTCCACCTGGCAATTTCTCACTTTCTAGGCCTAGCTCCTTTCTTCTATGAAGAGATCCCATAGCAAAGGCATAAATGAAGGTTAATCTAGTCGCGGTATGAAGAATGAATGGTAAAAGAAATAGTCTGGAAGCAAGAAGACCAGTTTCAGAAGACAGCGAAGGTCCCGTGGATCTGAGCTTTTCCATGTGGTAGCCATTAGCCACATGTGGAAATTAAAATTAAAGTGAAAATTAAGTTCCTTGATTGCACTATAGCCACATTCCAAGTGCTCAGTAGCTACATGTTGCTAACGGCTACTGTATCGAGCAGCACAGATTAAACAGAATGTTTCCATCATAACAAAGTTGTATTGGACAGCACTGCCCCAAGTAAAAATGCCACTTATTCCACATAGTCATGTTTTATGTGTTGTACCTTAAAAACCAGGCCATTCCTTGTACCTAACCTAGTTTTAGGCTGAGTATATTGAGAATCCAAGTGATTGTGGATACTATTACTGCAAATAATGAATGCAGCTCATAATAATAAAATCAAGTGTCATTTAAATACTTAAAAATACCTTTTAAGTAGCCCTTTGGTATGTTTTTATTATCCATTTCTCTTTCCTCATCTACCCTTACCCTTGCAAAAGGGCATGATGTAATTAAATGCAATTCATTTTTTGGGTAATTACCTCTACTGGGGTCAGAATATTTGCTATTTGCAAAACTCTTAATGGTTTTGCCTGGTGTAGTCATGATTGTTTTATCTTTTGATGATAAATGTTTGCCATGTGTCAGCCTTCTAGCATTGCTGCCTTTGAAGGCTTTTCATTTCATTGACCTTAGAAATCACTTTTTATTTTTCTTTACCTCAGTCTTCATCCCCCACCCACCCAGTCCAAGAGTAAGTCCTAATAACAGTTCTGCCTCCAAAAGATATTGCAATTCTGCTCTTTTCTCCATTTCCACTTTGTGAGAAATGCCCTCACCCGTCCAGTGCCATAAGATGGATATGGAGGCACGAGGTACAGCGAAGCAAGACTTTAATAATGGCCTTGCAGGGTCTGGGTGTCTGTGAATGGGACAGGCACACCTGAAACGGGTATATTGAGCAAGTAGTGCGCAAGTGCCTCCCCCAGTTCCTCATTGGCTGAGTACTATGGTTGCACAATCTTCCCGAACGTCGTCTAAGTTTTATTACTTCCTTATAAGGCATTATTGTCCCCTTCTTTCTGGTGGAAAGAAGTGGGCTCAGGACAAGCCTGTGAAAAAGGCCAGCCAGAAGTCCTGAGGAAGAAGAACTAGGCAGTAAGAAGAACAAGGTTACCAGCCACCATCTTGAGAAGTCACTGTCAGGAAAGTGCACTTTCAGGGGTCGTCACACCACGAAGTAGTCAAGCCACCCTTGTTAAGCTATTCTTGAAAATGAATCATTCAAGCTATTTTCCCACACACTTTGACATCTTGTTTTAAGTCACTACCATCTCTCCCCTGGGTGACTGCAGTAGCCTCCTAACTGGTTACCCTGCTTCCCTGTTACCCCCTAAAATCACTTCTCCACATAAAAGGCAAAGTAACCTTTGCAAAACATCAGATCCTACCAATCCGTTGTTATGTTTATTAGTTTACATTGCCACCTGCAGGGTATAAAACTATCTATTCTATTGTTGCTTCCTGTTGTGCTCAGAAAGGATTCCAAACACCTCAGCCTGGCCTGAAAGGCTCTCCGTGATCTGGCCCTTGCCTTCTTACCCAACCTCACCACCACACCATACTTTTCTCCCCCTGAGCTTCAGCCACTCTGGCCTCCTTGGGGTTCCTTAACTGCACCCAGTCTTTCTTGCCTTAGGGCCTTTTTCTTGCTACTCTCTCTGGATTATTCTTTCCCAGCTCTTGCACGAGTGGTTCCTTCTTAGCTTCAAAGTCTCAGCTCCAGTGTTTCTTCAGAGAAGACTTTTTGTCCACTCTTTCTAAAGCAGGCTCCCTCTACTTCTGCCCCGTACTCTTTATAGCATCATTCCGTGTCATTATCTGGAATTACACTGTTTATTTGCTTGTGTTCTCTCTCTCTATCCCTACTAGAACTAAGTTCCATGAGGGCAGGAAACTTATTTTTATTCTCTGCTTTATCCTCTGTATCTAGAGCAGTGCCTGGCACATGTAGTTGTGCTCAGTAAATGTTTAATAACGCTGAGTAACTGGCTACTTTCTAAAGGAGACATAGGAAGAATTCATCCCCTCTCCCCCGCCCTTGCTGTCTGTGTCTGTGTCTCTCTCCACCCACCCCCCATATATGTAAAAGGAATCTCAATGAGTATTAAATGTGAATATCCTTGTAGGCCCTTTATACTTAGCATGAACTCTTGACTTGGTGGCTGAATTTCATCTTTTACTTCATGAAATTGTGGCTCACAGCTTTTTGAATGGTTGGTTTCAGTTGGAAAATATAGTGAATAATACATCTGGAAATAGTCTGTCATGTTTTGATCTGAGAAACTCTAGAGAACCAGCTGCTGATTTGAAAGGCTTTTGTTATGATACAGACAGTCTATTGTCTTCAAAAGCACTGGCTATCACACAGTGGTATATGTGCGTAGCTTTTCCTGGGCTATTAACTTGAAAGAAAAAATCTTGTATTCTTTAGATTATGCACGATTTGTATTTCCAGAGGATAGTTTATTGTATTATTTCCTTTAGCTGATTTATTGTGCACTTAGGGATCTTTCTTATTCCATTTTGCTTTTCTTCTTTAAACTCAGTCAAAAGTTAAATGTTTAAATAGTAGGACTAAGATACTTTCCATTTGGGGTTTAAAAAATTTCAGATTTCTGTAGTAAAATGTGATTTATTTTTATGATTTAGCACTCATAGGTAGCTTTAAATTGATAAATGTTAATTTTGCCATTTGTTATATTAAAGTTTACTGCTTGTAGAGTACTTTATGATACATGATATAGTTGAAGAAAAATTGATATACAAGACCTACATAGGAATATTATTAAGGAAAGTGAGTGTGTACCATTTACAGTTTATTACATACATGTACATACACATAATTTGGTTAGTGTGACTTTTAATGTTTTGATAACATTTTAAATTTTTTGACTATTACTATTTGGAAGATTTACATGAAATGATGATAATTACTAAAATTATTGGGTAGGAACTAATTACACCTAAATAACTTAGATTAACATTTTAGTATTACTTATTAAATTATAAAAATTGTATATTCACATTTGAGAAAATTAAAAAATAGGAAATGCAGATACAAATTCTCTTCAAATTTCCCAAGCCTTAATATAACCACTGTTAACATTTTGTTATATATTCTTCCAATGTTTTTGCTTTGTACATATGGATTTTTTTGTTTGTTGTAGTCATAATATACTGTTATTCATATTCCTTCTTTTAAATGAGATATGTCATAGGCATTTTCCCATAGTGCTGAATCTTAATAACTTGTTTTAATGGCTCCCATAGTACTCAATATAAAGATACATCTTAATTTACTTAACTGTTCTTCGTTGGATAAGTTATTTTAAAAGTGTTTTAGCTTTTATAACTAATATCGTAGTGAATGCTTTTGTGAATATTGTTATTACCACAATAACTGTTATTGCTTATAGAGTATATTCTCATAAGTGAAATTCCTAGGTATGATATTTTATGCCTACTAACACACACTAGCAAATGATTTTCCAAAGAAAATTTATTAGTTTACATTGCCACCTGCAGGGTATAAAACTATCTATTCTATTGTTGCATTCAGCATTATGTGTTATTTCTTTTTTTTTTTTTTCCTCTTTGTCTTTTTTTTTTCGTGACCGGCAATGAGATCGGCAACGGGATCGCAACCCTCGGTGTCGCACCCGCACCGCGCTCAACCAGTGAGTGGACGGGTCTCTATATGGGATCCGAACCCTCGGCGGGAGCGCCACTGCGCTCCCAAGCGCCACACTCTACCGAGTGCACCACCGGGCCAGCCCTGTTATTTCTTTTTTAAGTTGCTCTGTAATTAGGGGAAAATATCATGTTGTTTTAATTTCAGGTTTTTTTTTTTTTGATTACTAGTGAAGTTGCATATTTTCATGTTTGGTTTTTAGAGTCAGAGTCATAATTGCTTCAAATATTTTTCCCAGTTCAGTAACTTCTATGTTTTTTTTCTGTATAGATATTTTAGTCTATACAACTTGATTCATGTGTTTCATGTAAACTTTTAGAGATGTAGCAGAGTTTTTTTTAGCTAAACACACATACACATATATTCTCAATGATGGATTTCTCTCTCTTTCTCACTGTGCTCAATGATGCCTTCAAATTCATTACTCTGGTGAAGGGGTAATACAACATTATGTTTATATTCCACGTTGCTATCGAAGTATATTGTGGAAGCATATTATGGGAGCAATATTAGTCGTTTCAAAATATCCAGAAATTTTCATTGAATTCAGAAACTTCAGTGATAGAGTATGTGTAAAATACATGTTTCAAATATGTTTCAGTAATAGTTTTTAAAAGTCTGAGAATTTATATTTGAATTATAAATCTTTTCCCCTCATAGGTTGGGAAAGAGACTGTTCAAACCACTGAGGATCAAATTTTGAAGAGAGATATGCCACCAGCATTTATTAAGTGAGTAATTAAAATACAGTATTCTATGCTAAGCAGAATAATCCTCTCGTTAGGAAGAAAACGTAACTGATTCTAGGAACTTTTTAATAATATAGAACTTATGTTTACAATTAAAATTTCAACTTTTTGTCTTTCAGCACTATTTTTCCTACTGTTGATTTAGTCATTGGTATTAGACATTTTTGACATAATTTTTAATAAAAACATGACTTCTGAGTTTTGCTTTCCAGAATGGAAAGGATTCAGAAACACATTCTGACTATAGCATGCATGGATCTGAGTTGNTTTCCAGAATGGAAAGGATTCAGAAACACATTCTGACTATAGCATGCATGGATCTGAGTTGGATACTAAATACCTTTCTTTTCTTGGAGATAAAGGAATGACAGTATATATCCAAACTTTAAATTAAAAAATTTTTTATATATTTCAGTAGCATTTTAAATTTAAGTTATATTTACAAATCTCCTAGTACTTCTACAAATAATTTCTAAACATTTTGGCCCACCTTCATAGAACAAGCAGAGATACTAACTTTTGATTAGTGAAAGCTTCTGATATTCTTATGTTGTGTTTGATTATGGTTTTGCTCTATATGGCAGTCAAGTCCTAAGTAAAAGTAAAGGCAGATGTATAAGGCAGACCTAAGTAGAACTAGGGCTGGCTGGTTAGTTCACTTGGTTAGAGTTAGAGTGTGGTGCTGATAACACCAACGTCAAGAAAAAGGAAAAGAAAAAAAAGTAGAACTCATCGAAGTCAATATGAATAAGATAAGACAATTAAAAAAAAGATGCGAAGGATTTGAATAGGCACTTCAAAAGATGATATTCAAATGGCCAATAAACTTGTGAAAAGATGCCCTATCATCCTGTCATGGAGAAGTGCAGATTATTTATTGTAAACCCCTGCATTAAGAAGTCTGATAATATCAGTTGTTGATAAGGATGTGGAGCACTGGAACTCTTTTACACTGCTGTTGGGAATGTAAATTGCTGCAGCCACTTTGGAAAACAATTTGACATTAGTAAAGTAGAAGATAGGCAGTTCCACTCCCAGGTATGTTTCCTAGAGACACTGATGCACATGCATGCTAGGATCCATTTACAAAAGTATTTATATCAGTGTTGTAATGATGACCCCATGGTCTATCTACAGTAGAATGAATAAAAATGATCATGGTATAGTCATAAGTTGGAATATTAATCAGTTATTAAAAAGAATGAGAATTTTTTACTTTAAAATGGTTAATTCTATGTTGTGTGAATTTCACCTCAATTTAAAAAAAAGAATGAATGAATCTCAAAAATAATCGAGGGAAACAAACAATAGATAGGTTCCTTTTATTTAAAGTTAAAAAACATGGAGAAATAAACTGTTGTTTAGAGATGTATATTTATATGGTAAAAAGTAAAGATGATGGGCCGGCCCGGTGGCGCGCACTGCTACAGTGCACCGCTTGGGAGCGTGGCGGCGCTCCCACCGAGGGTTCGGATCC
>NW_007727800.1:273393-282870 GCF_000696425.1 Galeopterus variegatus | reverse complement strand
AAAAAAAAAAAAAAGTAAAGATGAGTAAGGAAATAATGATCACCAAAGTCAGGGTAGGGGTGTCTCTGGGAGGGAGGAGGTAGGTTTACACTCTGGGAGAGGTACACAGGGACTTTTAAAGTGGTAGTAACATTCTGTTTCTTGACTTAAGTGATGAGTTACATGCATGGTTGTTTTATAATTACTCATTATATTATACATATGTTGATGCAATTTTCTGTATGTATGTAATATATATCACAATTTTTAAAAAAGCTGAAAGTGTCCCTTATTTTTATCCTCCTTATGTTCTATTATTTTCATTGAATAGATGTAAAAGTTTTACCCATGTTGACGTCTTCTAATTTCTAACTTACTTGAGTGGGTGCTTCTAGAGAACTATGTTTCTGTTAGTTCTGTAGAATGTCTCCATTTGTCAGGAAGAAAGGTATTAGAAGCATCTGTTTTTCATAGAGCCTGTTTTGTGGGAGTCTTTTTTATCTTACCTTCATTGGACTTGGTGATCTCCAAGGTTTCTTCTAGCTCTAACCAATGTGAGCCTACTTTGTATGCTGCGATGGTTTGAATGTGTACCCCAAAGAGCATGTGTTAGAAACTTAATCCCCAATGCAACCGTGTTGGGAGATGGGACCTAATGGGAAATGTTTAGGTCTTGAGGGCTCTACCCTTATGAATGGTTTAATGTCATTTATAAAAGGGTTCAAGGCTGCACTATCTTGCCTTTCTACCATGGCATGACACAGCAAAAAGGCCTTCACCAGATGCGGCCCCTCAATCTTGGACTTCCCAGCCTTCAGAACTATGAGTGAAATAAATTTCTTTTCTTTCTAAATTACCCAGTGTCAGGTATTCTGTTATAGCAGCAGAAAATGGACTAAGACACATGCCATTTTATCAGCCTGGTAATATTAAGAGGAATCCTATGCTGTCAGTTAAACATATTATAATTAAACTGGCATTAAAAGCATAGCTCTAGCTTGTAGCTCTAGCTTGTACCACATTGCCCTGAGCTCACTGGAAGGTACAGAGCATGGTGACACAGTGAGCAAGGGGTTTCAATATCAGGTAGGAATAGATGACCCCACAAAAAGTTCCATTCAACCCTGATGTCTTAGTGTATGATTATCATTTGATTGGTAAATGAATTTTGTCAGGAAATTCATTTTTGCCCATTCCCAGAGATGTATGCTTGAAATATGCTATGTGCTCTCACAGGCTACATTGAGGACTTAGAAAAATTAAAGAGGAGCATGCCTTCGTAGTGATAATTTTTTTCAAAAAGTAGATGACTTTAAAACAAAACGAAACTTCATTGATCATCCTTGTTGGTAACTAGGACACCAACCCCTTACTTTGGTAATTGTAATTTAAAGAAAATCTTGCCTTTTCTATACAAACTTTATTTCAGAGTAGCCTAATAGCTTTAGTTGATGAGGAGAATTCCTACCAATAAATGTTGAAGGAATGACAGAATTAGAAAATCATCATTGTGTAACTTTTTTTTTTTTTTTTTTTTTTGGTGTCTGGCTAGTACAGGGATTGAACCCCGAACCTTGGTGTTATCAGCACCATGCTCTAACCAACTGAGCTAATTGGCCAGCCCTATTGTGTAACTTTTAATGAAACAATTGATTTAGGTAAGGATAATCAATGGATGAAACCATTCAGAAATTTGAATCTTTGTTCTACCATGGGGAGAAAACCCTGTTCTCCATGAAGTATCAGGGGAAAAATGTGTTATGACCAACTGAAAAATTTATTGAGCAATTTTTAAAAAGTGCGTAACTTAATATACCACACTCTGAAATGTTACTTGAAAATAGCCTAAAAACTCCTTAAAGAAAACATAGGGGAAACACTCCAGGACGTAGGAGTGGCTACAGAATTCATGAATAGGACCCAAAAAGCACAGGCAATTTTAAAGGTAAAATAAAGAAATGGGATTACATCAAACTAAAAAGCTTCTGCACAGCAAAAGAAGCAATCACCGGAGTAAAAAAAACAACCAGCAAAGTGGGGAAAAAAATATTTGCAAAATATACATGTGACAAAGGATTAATCTCCAGAATATACAAGGAACTCAAACAACTTCACAACAAAAAACAAACAACCCAATTAAAAAATGGGCAAAGTTGCTGAACAGACATTTCTCAAAAGAAGATATACGAATGGCCAACAGACACATGAAAAAGTGCTCAATATCACTCATCATCCAGGAAATGCAAATCAAAACCACACTGAGATACCGTCTCACCACAGTTAGGATGGCTAAAATCCAAAAGACTGAGAATGAGAAGTGCTGGAGAGGTTGCGGAGAAAAAGGAACTCTCATCCACTGTTGGTGTGGCTGCAAAATGGTGCAGCCTTTATGGAAAATGATATGGAGGTTCCTCAAACAATTGCAGATAGATCTACCATATGACCCAGCAATTCCACTGCTGGGAATATACCCAGAGGAATGGAAATCATCATGCTGAAGGGATACCTGTACTCCAATGTTTATTACAGCTCTGTTTACAACAGCCAAGAGCTGGAATCGGCCCAAATGTCCATCATCTGATGAGTGGATAAGGAAACTGTGGTACATCTACACAATGGACTACTACTCTGATATAAAAAAGAATGAAATACTACCATTTGTAACACCACGGATGGACTTAGAGAAAATTATATTAAGTGAGTCAGGCACAGAAAGAGAAATACCACATGTTCTCACTTATTTGTGGGAGCTAAAAATTTATAAATAAATAAACACACAAACAAATAAAGGGTGGGGGGAAGAAGACAGAATAACCACAAAAATTCCTTGAACTATTTAAGCCAAGTGCACAGATATGATGTGGGGGTGGGGGGAGGTGGTGGAGAGGAACGGGTAAAGGGGCATGAAAATCAGGTACAATGTATTTTGAGAAGTAAAATAAAATTAAATAAAAAAATAGCCTACATTACAAACAACATGGCTGTGTCTGTCAAACAAATTTTGGGATAAGTAAATACTCTACAATTTAAAACATGATGGCTCTTGATGCCTTTCTTGCTTTTCCTTAGAATGCAAAGTGAAGCAGAAAATAGTAGATGCCTTGACTTGGAGGGGAAGGAGGCAGAGAGGGAAACAGATGGAAGCGATTAATGACATCCTTGGAACTGTTGAGTAGGACATTCTTTGGGGCTGTTTAGTTGATGTTTAGAAGTTTCCAGGGCAAGACTGATGGAAGCTTCCTCTGCAGTTTACTTTTACAAGGATTGCTAAATAGTGACTGCTTAGGCAACACCAAAGAATGAAATAAGTTTTAAAAATTTGTTGTTAGATCAATCTCTATTCCTAGCATGTTAGGATGTCAGGGATAGAGAAAACAAGATTTTTATACCTAAGGTGTCTGATATATATTTAAAGATTTTTCAGGTATGGGATTTTTAGGACTTGGGGGTCTCAAAAATCAAATCATAGGCTATTTGTATAACTGGTGATTAAGGGCATGTTTGAAAGTGTTGAAAAATGGGTTTAATATCAATTAAAAATTATATATTTGAAGTGTGTCGATGAGGGACTTCCAGGAATTGCTCAGGCAATTCCTTATTGTAAAAGTGAGATCCATGGGGCCGGCCCGGTGGCGCACTGGATAAGTGCACCGCTTGGGAAGCGCGGCGGCGCTCCCGCCCGAGGGTTCGGATCCCACATACAGACCGGTTCCCGCTCACTGGCTGAGCGAGGCGCGGGAGCAACACCGAGGGTTGCAATCCCGTTGCCGGTCCCCGGTCCGGTACGGGGGCAACACTGAGGGTTGTGATCCGTTGCCGGACACGGAAAAAGACAAAAGACAAAAAAAAAAAAAAAAGTGAGATCCATTATAATATGGAACAAGATTTGCAGAAAGGTTTTCTCTTGGGCGGAGCAAAAGTTATCTGATCCCTGACTGCACTGGCAGGTAGAGTTCACAATTTCCTAATTTTACCCAAGATTGCAATAATAGCCGCACTGTTGCACAAGATGCAGGACTGCAGGATGATTAGCATAGAAACTGCCCCCACTGTCATAAGTGCAGGAGTGCAGTGGCCGTGCTGTACTGTTAAATTTTTGGTTAGACTCACCCAATAATAAGTCATTTGTTCCTGTAGAGACTCAGCAGGGGAGTTAGCTACCATACTCCATGTTTGTATATTGTATCATCATTCTTAATCCTCCTCCTCCTCCTCCTCATCAGGCAGCTGCAGCATAATTAATATTTATGTATAATTGTTGATTAATAGGCTAGACACACTCATTGGTTAATTATATACTGATTGCTTTCTATGTATTTAGCATGCTAAGTGCTGCATGGAATATAGTTCTTACCAGTGTTTAATTAATGGTCACTTGTGAGATGTATTACTAGTAGTTTGCTAATAGTAATAAAGTGCCAAAGTTTACTAATGCTTTGCTTTAAAAAAAAAAAATTGAGCATATTCAGGGTCACATGTGTAATAATACCCCTCTCATTCCTGCTCACTATGTTTTTTTTCTTTTTCTTTTTTTTACTTTCATTGAAGTATAGTACACTCACTTGCTTTTTATTATGCTTTCTTTAGTGGGAAAGAAATCAGTGGAATTATAGCTACTGTGGCTAGAAATTGTGCATAAACCCAGGAACACCCCTGGGGGTATGCCATATATGTGAGTTTTCCTTTTCTATGTATCATGGAGGAATGAAGGTGAAAACTTCTGCTGCAGAAAAATTTTAAAAAAGAAAAGTATTTTAAGAAGCTTCAAATTAAAGGGCTGTAATACAGATTGACTTTATAGTAGGAAATCCGAGAAAGAGGACTATCATTATAGGTAGCAGTAGTAGAAAGAGCTGTCATGTAGGAAATGGGACTTGGGAAGATGTAAAAATGGAGGGAGAAAGAAAAATATTGTGGGTACAGTGAATGGCACGAGCCCGTCATGAGGACCAGTGAGGAGAGGCGCAGTCCCGGTGAGGGTGATAAGAACTAAACTAAGATAGGTGAGTTGGGTCTAGTGATGAAGGTCCTTAAAAGCCAGGCAGAGGCATTTAGAATTGGGCAGCAGAGATGCTTTTGAAGTTCTTGAGCAGTAGGATGACAACATGGACGTGGTTTTTCACGAAGATTAATAACCAAATATAGAATGAATAATACGTGCTAGAGCTGTAATGAAGGAGAATAAGCTGTATGTCAAACTGACCAGATTCATTTTCTATCAGTGTGGATTTGTTTACATGGATTCCTTACAGGTGAGAAATGTCTATGGCAAATTATTTTATTCGCCTTGGAAAAATTGCCATTGCAGTATACAATGGAATTTCATTCTTATTTCTGCAATGGAAAAGAAATAAATAAGGAATGCAGTCCTTGGATCCCGCCCAAGGGTGTTCAGTATCTGGACATATCAAAAGGTGTCACTTCTTTTTATAAATTTTTTTAAAAGATGACCGGTAAGGGGATCTTAACCCTTGACTTGGTGATGTCAGCACCACACTCTTTCAAGTGAGCCAACCGGCCATCCCTATATAGGGATCTGAACCCATGGCCTTGGTGTTATCAGCACCGCATTCTCCCAAGTGAGCCATGGGCCGGCCCTCAAAAGGTGGTACTTCTTAGGTGGTCTTGTGGTATGAGCTTGAAAAGGGCATAGTGCACATTTTTTGTTGGCAAGCACATGACAGTTTAATTTAGAACTGTAAAGTGTTGTCACTTTCTGCCTCAGTGCTGCTGTGAACAGTCTGCTTGAAATCATCAAAACTTGGATTGATTCACCAGCTTGGACTATTTTTGAAACATATTGTAATGTCTAGGCCTAGTGAATAAAAGAATGTTCTTAAAATACTGTGTGACAGAGTGCGCTATTGCTGTGTGATTGCCATTAATCATATTTCGTGGGGAATTGCCTTGTTTTAACCCTTAAACATTATTAGTAAAGCACAATTGTGGTATATACTTGTACAGTTTTACCATAATTTATATTCATGTACAAAGAAGAAATTTGAAAAGGATTAAAGCATGCTTACACTGAATTTAGATCTCTTGACCTCAAGTAATTGGGTCTTATTTTTAGATCACCATCCCTTAAATTTGCTTTTTCTTTGCTTATGATCTTGAACACAAAATAATTTGTGATGAAATCTGTATTTTTAAATACACTGTGGGCAAAAGTGCCCAGAATATCTCTTTGTAGAATTAATTCCTTGATCATACCATTCAATGCCCTTTGTTTGCCTGAAGCTAATGTGTGATTCTATGTTTTGCTTTTTTTAGCTAATTTTTTGTAATGCTTTCCTTTGCTGTTATAAGAGAAGATTTTTGTCCCTTAACGTGGATGACCAAGTTTTTGTGAGATAGTCATTTACATCTGCCAGCTGCTTTGCTGCATTTTTGGCCCAGAGCAAGCACTCAAACTTTAGAAGTTCACCTTTGGACTTCCCACATTAAACATAGTTGAGTGCTACTGTTTGTCACAGACTTTCTCAAACACATGATTTGTGAAGTTTTGAGTCTTCTCAATAATGAACTCTGAGTCATTTTATTAATTTGCAGAAGAGTTCTAAACAGCTTGACAGGGATTGAATCTTTGGTTTACTTTGTATATTCTTCATGATTAAGAAATAAATAAAACTTTAAACGTATAATATTTTAGTTTCAGTTGGCTACAGAGTAATCAAAATCACATGACTGGAAAGAACTCAAGGGGCAAAAGGAACTCACATTTATTGAATACCTATTACTGGGCCAGGTACTTACGTATTTTCACTTTCTCATGTAATTCTGAGAACACCAATTTCAAGGTATTGATAAACTCACGTTACACATAAGAAGACTGAAGTTTGACAAACTTGAACTCACTGAAGTTTGCACGGCTAGTAAGTGGCAGGAGGGGTTTCCTATTGATGGTCTTGTGGCTTCTGAGTCCATGTTCTTTCTACAGTCTGACCTTCCAGGAGGTCATGTAGTCCATCCCTTGCCCTCCAGGTAGTACTAACTTTGTTCCACTCTTAGAGGGTAACAATTTACACTTTCCTAGGTATTTCTAAAGAAGGAGTAGTACAGATGTAATTTGTGATGTGTTGCACTGCCTTGCAACTTTTTTTTTTTTAAAGATGACCGGTAAGGGGATCTTAACCCTTGACTTGGTGTTGTCAGCACCACGCTCTCCCAAGTGAGCCATGGGCTGGCCCTCCTTGCAATTTTTAAACTTGAAAGAAGTTAAAGTCATAAAATTTTAAAGCTGAAAGGAATTACAGAGATTATTTAAGCAACTGCTGGATGAATTTTATAGATGAATTGAGGTCATTGGCTGCCCCAACCCTATCCTACAAAATAAACACTAAAAGCAATCAGATACATTCCCTTAATTATTACCTTGACTTTTCCTATGTAGGTCAAGTCCCAAATTAAGAAGCTCGAGGTTTAAATTTTTTTCTGGAGCCATTTGAAATCTTTATTGTTCTTTTCTTAGTAGAACCAAAAGAACCTTATAAAAATAGCTTCATTTCTTACATACCTTCTGTAAGTTGTGTTATTTGATCCACTTCATTTTACAGATGAGGAAGCTGAGACTCAGAGAAGCTCAATACAGAGGTGGGATTCTGACCCTGAACTGTCTGACTCCTGGGCTTGCACTCATTTCAGTGTGCTGTGATACTTTCTCACTCTGCTTTACAAGAATTTCTTCTTATAATGCAGCAGTTATTGTGAGGCCTAAATGACTGAAATAATACATGTGAAAGTACCTAAAAACAAAAAAAGGACATTTGGTGATTATTAGCTTTCTTCCGTAGCTTCTCAGTCTTCTTTTCTCAATCATTTTCTTCAAATAAACTGTTAATTTTTAAGCTTTTCTCATAGGTTTATCCCTTTTCTATAGGTTTATCCCTTTTCTAATCTATAGTCTGTGGTCTACTACATGAGTATAGATTTTCTGATAATTATCCTTGCATTTCTGGGATAAACCTAACTTGGTTGTGATTTTAAAAAATACAACACTGAATCAAATTTACCAGTATTTTAAAAGGATTTTGCTTCTTTGTTCATGAGCATTCTTGATTTATAATTTTTTTTTCACTTATATATATATTTTTTGGTAGTTGGCCAGTACAGGGATTGAACCCTGGACTTTGGTATTATCAGCAACACACTCTGACTGACTGAGACAACTCTTATAATTTTCTCTTCTTCTGTTCTTGTCCAGTTTTGGTATCAAGGTTATTTTAGCTTCATAAAATAAGATCTTTTTCTAGTCTTTGAAACAGTTTATATAAGATAAAGATCATCTGCTTGTGAAAGTTTGGCAAAACTTGCATCTGAAACTCTCTGGGTCTGTTGTCTTTCAGAGCAAGAGACTTGATTATTCATTTGGTTTCTTTTTTTTTTCCTTTCTTTTTTTTCGTGACCGGCAACGGATCGCAACCCTCAGTGTTGCGCCCGTACCGGACCGGGACCGGCAATGGGATCGCAACCCTCGGTGTTGCTCCCGCACCTTGCTCAGCCAATGAGCGGCCGGTCTGTATGTGGGATCCGAACCCTCGGCGGGAGCGCCACCACGCTTCCCAAGCGGTGCACTGTAGCAGTGTGCCACCGGGCCGGCCCCATGGTTTCTTTTTAGTATCTAATTTAGGTTTTAAATTCATTGTGAGTCAACTTTGATAATCTGATACTTTTCTAAGAAATTATTCATTTCATCTAAATTCCCAAATTTATTAGTATAATAAAATTCATAGTAATTTATTATCTTTCATCTCTATTGTATCTCTAGTCATACCAACTTTTTTTGTTTAGTATTATTTATTTTTGCCTTTTATCTTTTTTTCTTATCACTCTTGTTAGAGACTTAGTTGTTTTGTTAGTTTTTTACCCCAGAGATCTATTTCATTGAATTCTTTTCTCATATTTATTATTTACTTTCTTAAGTTTATCATTTGAACAGCATATTTTCAATATTTGAGTCTTTATATTCAATCTTTCTTGTTTTAAAAAAAATAAAGTTAAGGCTCTTAATTTTGCTCTGAGTCCTACTATAGGTACTTTAATTTTGCTCAGCCCTAAATATTTTGTAACTTTGCTTGTGAATTCTTCTTTAACCATGCGTATTATTTAGGAGTGCACTTTAAAGTTTTCAAAATCATTTTTATTATCTTTTTTGTTAAATTTCTAATTTAATCGCATTGTGTCCCAAAGACACAGTTGATATAATATCAATTCTTGGAAATTCTTTTGTGACATTGTAAGTGGTCAGTTTTGGTGAGTGTACTATGTGTGCTTGAAAGGAAAGTATGTTCTCTTTTGCTTGTGTATAGGGTTCTATTTATATCAATTAGGTCAACATATAAATATTACTGGGCCGGCCCGGTGGCACACTGGATAGTGCGCCGCTTGGGAAGCGCGGTGGCGCTCCCGCCCGAGGGTTCGGATCCCACATATGGACCGGTTCCCGCTCACTGGCTGAGCGAGGCACGGGAGCAACACCGAGGGTTGCGATCCCGTTGC
>NW_007727800.1:271961-273115 GCF_000696425.1 Galeopterus variegatus | reverse complement strand
CGGTCCGGTACGGGGGCAACACTGAGGGTTGCGATCCGTTGCCGGACACAGAAAAAGACAAAAAGACAAAAATAAATAAATAAATAAATAAATAAATAAATAAATAAATATTACTGATCAAACTTTTTATACTCTGACTATTTTGTCTGTTTGGACTATCAGTTTATGATTGAGATATGTTAAAATCTCCTGTGCTAATTGCAGACTTGTCAGTTCTCATAATTGTCAGAGTTAGCTTTATATATTTCTAAACAATAGTGTTAGGTGGTTACAAGTTTGTACTTCTCCTGGATTTTAAATTTTTTTAATGATTTGCTATTTATTATCCCTTTTTAGAATGGCTACTGATTGCTGTTGCCTGCTGTTGGCTTATAACTCCAGATTTTGCCTTTTTTTTTTTAATCCACATCCTTGTTTTTGGCAATTTTCTTCGTAAGTGAAAATGTCCTCTTACCGTGTCTGTTCCACTTCATTTTGTGTTTAGGTAGTCACATATCTAACTCATTAATTACATTCTGCTGTAGAACAGTGACTGTAAACATTTTTTTTTAGCATAAGGACCTTCAAATAACTATAGGGAGACTTTTAATTATTAGTTGATTAAGAAATGCATAAGAACTAAAAGATATAATGAATTTAGTACTATTTTAAAATAATTTTTTATTTTATTCATCACAACAGCATCAACATATATTTGAAAACTGCTAGTATCTGTAAGACACCTTGCTTGTATGCTTAGTCTATTTCTGCCATAATGCTAGCATGAGATGGAGGTAGGACCACAGGAGCCGATGGACCTTGTAGGCAGCAGAGTTCTTTTTTTTTTTTTTTTTAAAGATGACCGTTAAGGGGATCTTAACCCTTGACTTGGTGTTGTCAGCACCATGCTCACCCAGTGAGCCAACCGGCCATCCCTCTATGGGATCCGAACCCATGGCCTTAGTGTTATCAGCACCGCACTCTCCCAAGTGAGCCACAGGCCGGCCCCGGTAGCAGAGTTCTTGATTGAACTTTGCAGGGTCAGAATATCTTCTCCCTGCACTGATTCCAGATTCGAAAAGGGAGTGAAGGGAGCAGGAAGAAAGAACAGAAGTAGTCATTCTGGCTTTAAAGATTTCGAAGGTTGTGATTCATACTCTATATTTCAAATAAGC
>NW_007727800.1:268591-271418 GCF_000696425.1 Galeopterus variegatus | reverse complement strand
TAGTCATTCTGGCTTTAAAGATTTCGAAGGTTGTGATTCATACTCTATATTTCAAATAAGCTGCTGCTTACCAAACTTGAGGAGCATACAGCTTGGGCAGTTGTTACACTTCTAACCCTCCCGTTCCCAACACACTGCTTCCCCTTCCTTCAGTTATCTCTTGACTCGGGCAGAATCCTGTTTTGTTCAAAGGTGAAGTGAAAACTGGCTGCATATCCTCCTAATCTCATTTGAAATAAAAGTTAGTGAGCCTATGGGGTATGTGTGTGTGTTTGTATGTGTGTGTGTATTTTAGATTTGTTATCTCAATATACATGTTCTAGCAAAGAAGGATTCTGTGTTGCCCTTAAAGGGTTTTAAATGTTTTCAGTATGACTCATTGTGTTTTTTTCCTCCTCTGCTTTATTGAGGTATAATTGATAAATGAAAACCGTATATGTTTAAGGTGGATCATGGTGTTCTTAATTTTAGTTTTGGGTATACACTCGCAGTGTCCTGTACTGTCACGGTTTGGGAAAGGGAAAGAAATACTTTGTGGATGAGGTCTGTAGGATCTCCAAAGCTAGGAGCACAGTGTTGGAACAGCATGTTTTAGTATTATCACACAGTGTACACCGGGTGAGTTGGTGCTGCGTACTTGCTACTTGAACTTGATTAAAGCTTGTCATTGTACTCTGTGTTCCCAACTCCCTCCTAAAAACTGTAACTATACTTGTGGCCTTCACTCAGGTTTCTAGATGACTAATGGCTGAAGATCCTTGACCTTTCTCAAAATGGCAACTCCAGGAGCAAAGCATATTAGCTATTACTGGGAAGTCACAGAATAAATCTATTTCTGCTGTTTTTAAGTAAAATTTGTGCCAAATGGCTAACATATAAAAGAAAACTTTATTTTCACACATGTCCCTGAGTCTTTTGGAATATTCACGTGTATTATTTTAATTTTTTTTTTATCATATGTGTGTACACAACAAGATCTGAGGAGGAAATGAATTGATTATATAGGTAGTACTTCCTATTTGAGGGATACTAGAATGGCTGAACTACCAGTTGCTGATGCCTGAAATTTCACTGGAGCTCATTCCTAAGGTTAACAATTTAAATCTTAAATACCTTGTGAAGGGAGAATTTGGGGTAGGCGCTAACGTATGGGAAAGCAGAGAGACTTTGAGGGCCTGCCCTCTACCCCCACCCCCTGGCTTCGCATTCAGGTTTTATGTTATGAAGGGCCTGGACTTAAATATTATCTTCAGAAGAGGCCATGTATGCAGAGAAAGAGGAAGTCTTCAACGAAGTAGTTCATCATGCAATTAAAATTATTAAATGTAAGCACTTAAATATACCCCATTTTTATGAACCTGTTTTGGCATTTCTTCATTTTTAAATATGATGGGCTTCTCAAACTTGGAAGTGATATTGGCCTTTCTTGATCTCTGAGAGACCTTCCCAGATGAGAAGGGAAGGAAGGGCTCAACAAGGTTTAAGAAGAGAGCAGGATAGCCCTGATTGTTGATTTTGCCTGCCAAATAATTATGGGCCAGATTGGTTGGAAATGGCAGTGAGGGAGGTGCTGGGTACAGTGGCCACAGTGGAGAAAGCCTCAGTGATCAGCTTGATCATGTTCTCTAACATCCTTCTGTCCCATCTCCTGAGTGCTGTCAGTGCTTTGTGTGGTCAGATATGGTTGTGGTCTGATCAACGCTCTCTCTCTAAAGCAGAGGTCCCAGATATAAACACCCTTTTCCTTGGGTGTATGCCAGGGTACACTGACTTCATGAAATCAAATTTTCAGGTGTTCTTCTCTCACAGCACTTCAGTCTTTAACAAACAATGCATTTTTTTTGTGACAGTCTTTATAACCTAAATGGCTATACTGTTTAAGGTCAGTTTTTATTTGTTTTTATTAAAACAGTGAATTTGACGTAGAATAAGTTGCTTCCACCCTTTCCCAACCTTTTTTTTGGGGGGTGGGGGGTGAAATTTTAACTTGAATGTTTTAGAGAGCTTTTCAGTTTTAAATTATTCACCAGTATATGTCAAAATAGAGTCATCAGACTATCTCCTTTATATTAGTTTGTCTAAAGCTCTCTCCCTCTTTCCATGGCTAAACCAGTGAGCTGGGATATGATGACTGATTTTTACAGAAGCAGATTGAGATTGTTTGGCTTAAGGGTGAGTGAGTTACCTGAACTTTGTAGACTGCCCTCCTTTGGTTGAACCAGGCCTGCTGCAAATGCATGTTATTTTTCACAGAAAAGACTTGTGTCTTATGTGTGTGCATAGATTGAGATTGTTTGGCTTAAGGGTGAGTGAGTTACCTGAACTTTGTAGACTGCCCTCCTTGGTTGAACCAGGCCTGCTGCAAATGCATGTTATTTTTCACAGAAAAGACTTGTGTCTTATGTGTGTGCATGAGAGAGAGAGAGAGAGAGAGAGGAGAGAGATAGATATCTGTTGGAAAAGAAGCTCAAAGAGATGCTCTAAAGAGAATCATATTTATAAGCACTGCTGAGCTTCTGAAGGCAGGAGCAGTGTAGTCTTTACCTTCTCCATTACAACTTTCCTACCCTGTCAGGTTGAAATGACTACTCCTACTTTTGTGCCCTCCCAGCATGAACTGGATATATTTCTAAATACTAATTTGTACTTGTTCGTTTACATGTTTTTCTTCTCCTACCAAGGTGATAATCCCTTAAAGGTAGGGACTTAAAAAAAAAATCTTCCCTATTTCTAGGAATCATAGCATATAGTAAGTCCTCAATATATTAGATGAGTAAGTATATGAAAGAATTCAACAAAAGGAATTTAACTTACTTTTTATGGGTAT
>NW_007727800.1:266476-267475 GCF_000696425.1 Galeopterus variegatus | reverse complement strand
TCCTGTTTCTGACTTCTGGTTAGTCATAGTGGGATTTGGCTTTTATGAATGCCATTAAATTTTAATGTACAGATCAGATGTCTTATTGCAGAAAAAAATGGTGCAGTGTCTGTTTTGCCCTATCATTGTACCACACAAGGGAACCATTAGTGGAGAATCAATTTAATTCCTGCAAATCTTTTCCATTTTATGTTTTTCTCCAGTTTCTTTTCTCCATAATGGTTATTCCTGTCATTTATTTTTTGGGTTTTTTCCAAATTTGAAAAACTTATACAATAACTGGGTCTTTGTGAATAGATGTAGCTCAAGAGTTGCATCCTGTGATGCTTATGTTTGTGAGCTGTAATTTTATCCAGATTCAAGTACCCTGTAAATAAAATCAAGTTTGGGACTCTTTGAAGTTAATGCTTTTTATAGGCCAAGTGATTTCATGTTGCCTCTACTTGGTGAAAATTCATTCAACAAATAGGAGGGTACTTCAGAGTTTGTGGAAAATGAAATTAAAAGATAATACAAGTCCTTCCATGAAGTTTTTGATATCGAGCATGTGTTATATGTCAGGCATTGTACTGTATGAATACATTCACTAACAAGGTACGGCTGGCCAGTTAGCTCAGTTGGTTAGAGTGAGGTGTTGATAACTCCGAGGGTTCGGATCCCCTACCAGTTAGCTGCCAAAAAAAAAAAAAAAGAAAGAACAACTAAAAATAAAAATAAAACAACAAAAAATCAAGATAGACAAGATCCCTGGCGTTGCTGAACTTGGTCTTATGAGAGATAGAGAGAACTAAACTGAGAAGGTGTGATAAGCCCCATGGGAACATATAAGGTACCCATAGATTTGGGAGATGACCGATGGTTTTCTGAAGGAAGAGTCATTGAAAAGTGAAGTCTAAGAGGACAAGTGAGGGCCAAGCAAAGAGTCAAGCAAAGGAGGGGTGGAGGAGAGGTGCTTCAGTTAGAGCAAATAACTGTAAAAAACCCTGAAGCAAGAGGTCA
>NW_007727800.1:250516-266034 GCF_000696425.1 Galeopterus variegatus | reverse complement strand
GTGGAGGAGAGGTGCTTCAGTTAGAGCAAATAACTGTAAAAAACCCTGAAGCAAGAGGTCAGTCGCCTTCAACTAATGGCCTTCAGTGAGTAGATGGCTATTCATTCCTAAAGGACTTTTGAAATATTTTTCTTGAGAATTTTTGAGTTTTCATTTAAAAATTTTTTAATTGTAAGTTTAACTAGTTACAAAGTATGTATTTTCTGCCATATTGTGTACTATGTGCATATCTTAAATATATTTCCATGTAAATGCAACTCATTTAATTTACGGAAAATATCTGCCGTAATCATCGCCAAAACTAGTCCTCATTGTCCAACTAGTCAGCTAAATCAGATTAACTTTTTGACTTCACTTTTTAAAACGCATTTTTCTGTAATCAATCAGTTATCTTTTAAGAATATTTAAAAAATAGGAAAAGAAAGTCTTCCATATTTGCCTACATAGTTACCACTTCCAGAGCTCTTCATTCTTTTGTGTAAATCCAAATTTCTATCTGGTATTATTTCCTTCTTCCTGAAAGACTTCCTTTAATATTTATTATGGTACAGGTTTGCTGATTATGAATTCCTTCAGCTTCTATATGTCTGAAAAAAAATCTTTATTTTGCCTTCTTTTTGAAATACATTTTCATTGGGTGTAGATTTTTAGGTTGACAGATTTTTTCCTTTAGTACATTAGAGATTCTGCTCCTTTGTCCTCTGGCTGGCACTGTGTCCACTGAGAAACCTGCTGTTACTCTTAGCTTTGTTCCTCTGTAATTTCTCTCTGGTTGCTTTGAAGATTTTCTCTTTATTATTGAACTTAAGCAATTTGATTATGATTTGCCTTAGTGTAATTCTCTTTATATTTTCTTGTGCTTGGGGTTTACTGAGCTTTTTGGACCTAGGGCTTTATAGTTCTCATCAAATTTTGAAAAATTTTGGCCATTATTTCTTGAAATTTCCACCCCACATCTACTCTCCTTTGGTGTCTTCAATTACACATACATGGAGACGTTTCACAGCTCTTTGATGGTTTGTTTGTTTATTCTTTTCAACCTTTTCTTCACCCTGCTTCATTTTGAATAGTTTCTACTTCTATGACCTCAATTTCACTAATCTTTTTTTTTTTCCTGCAGTGTCTAATCTTCTCGTAATTCATCCAGTGTATTTTGTATCTCAGACATAATATTTTTCTTGTCTTTTTTTTGAGCCAGTCAAATTTAGCAGTAGGGGGTTGTATTCCAACTTTAGTGACTCAGACTCCTGCAGTGTCTAATCTTCTCGTAATTCATCCAGTGTATTTTGTATCTCAGACATAATATTTTTCTTGTCTTTTTTTTTGAGCCAGTCAAATTTAGCAGTAGGGGGTTGTATTCCAACTTTAGTGACTCAGACAATATTTTTCATATCTAGTTGTTCTATTTGGGTCTTTATATCTTCCATTTATCTGTGTAATGTACTCAATCTTTGCTCTTGTTTTTGAACTTATGGAGTACAGTTATGGACTTGGAACAGTTATGAACATGGAAGTTTGAACATATGGAACTTTTAAGGTTCTAGTCTACTGATTCATTCGTCTTTGTTATTTCTGGGCTGGTTTTCAATGGTTGATTTTTCTCTTCATTATGGGTGATATTTTCATGCATTTTTGCATACCTGGTAATTTTGATTGACTGACAGTTTCCTATCACTACTTTAACAAATCAACACAAACTTAGTGGTTTAAAACAATGCAGATTTATAGCCTATAGTTCTGGAGGTCAGAAGTCCAAAGTGCGTCAGCAGGGCCACATTCTTTCTGGAGACCCTAGGAAAGAATCTGTTTATTTGCATTTTCCAGCTTCTACAGGCTGCCTGCTTTCTTGGTTTGTAGCCCTGAATCTCTCCAGCCTCTGCTTCTGTCATCATATCTTCTTCTCTTCTCCTGCTTTTGTTGTCATATCACAGTAAATAATACCTTCAATATCCTGTTAAAGTAACTGTCAATCTAGAACTTTGTACTACTGTAATAGTCTTTGAAGAATGATGGCAAAATAGACATTTTCAAACAAACAAAAACGACACATCTTTGTCACCAGCAGACCTTTACTAGAAAAAATTCTAGGAAAGTAAGAGGAAATTTCAGACAGAAGTCAGATGATCCCAGATCAAAGGCCTAAGATACAAGAGGGAATGATGAGCCAACATATTGGACAATTCGTTGATAAATATAAACAAATTTGACTTATATAATATAATAATGGGGATTTTTACTCATATACTTCCGATACCAAATGCATGGGTTTTTTCCATCCCAACATCTAGTTCTCCAGATTCTCCAATTCTCCAGACACCAACCAGTGTCCACAATTCAATTCAATTCAATTCAATTCTGACACTAACTGATAATTTATAAAAATTGATTGTGTGTTAAGCCACTAAGCCAGACTAAACACATTCCACAGCCTTGTCTTACAGACCATATTCTCTGACACAGTGCATTTCAGTGATAAATCAGTAATGAGAAGATAACTAGAAGAGCCCTTACATTTAGAAGTATAGTTTTAAATTTTCAAACGATTCATTGTTAAAGAAATAATGAAAATTACTTAGAACGGAATAACAAGAATGCTACCTATCCAAACATGAAAAAAAAAAAAATCCCTCAGTTTCATTAATAAAAGGAAAATGCAAATTAAATTGAAATTTATCATTTTACACCAACCAGATTGGCAAATTAAAAGTTCAGACTTTGAGGACCAATTGTGAACACTGCTGGTGGGAGTATTAAATTGATAAAATCATTTTGGAAAACAGTTTGGTATTCCCTGGTAAAGTTGCATGTATGTATTTTCTGTAGCTCAGTATTTCTACTACTAGATATATAACCTAAATTCTGTGCATGTGCACCAGAAGCCAGTACAATACAGTTCATATTAACACCAATAACAAAAACTCTAATCTGAAACACTTCTAATGTACACCAGAAGTAGAATGAATAAATAAATTGTGGTATATTCCTACAGTGGAATACAATACAGTAGCTACAGTTGTTAATGTGATGGGTCCGAACATCATAATACTGAACAAAACAATCACAGAAGCCTACATAACAGCATGATTTCACTTAAGTAAAGTTGCAATGTAGGCAAGACTAAATAATATGTGGCTTAAGTATGTACAGTCATCCCCTGGTATCCATGGGGCTTTGGTTCCAGGATTTCCCCCAACACCCTCCACAGATACCAAAATCTGTGGATGTCCAGGTCCTTTATAAAGAGGTGTGGTATTTGCATATAAACTGTGCATAACCTCCTGTATACTTCCAATCATCTCTAGATTACTTATAATACCTAATACAATGTAAATGCTATGTAAATAACTGTTATACTGTATTTTTAAAATTTGTAGTTTTTTTAATTGTTGCATTGTGATTTTTTTCCAAATATTTTCTTTTTTTCCTTTTTGTCTTTTTACTGACCAGCAACGGGATTGCAACCCTCGGTTGTTGCGCCCGCACTGCGCTCAGCCAGTGAGCGGGAACCGGTCTCCACATGGGATCCGAACCCTCAGCGGGAGCGCCGCCGCGCTCCCAAGCGGCGCACTCTCCAGTGCGCCACCGGGCCGACCCTTTCCAAATATTTTCAATCCACAGTTGGTTGAGTCCCCTAATGAGGAACCCACTGATATGGTGGGCCAACTGTATACATATATAGGTGGTAAAGGTATAAAGAAAATCAAGGAAATAATTAACACAACCTTCAGAGTAATGATGACCTCTGGAGAATAGGAAGGAAGATTTGGTTAAGGTGCGGTTCTAAAATATTTGGTATTATTTTATTTCTGAAGCGTGATTATTGGGTAGTTGGTATTTGTTTGAATTAAAGTTCATACAGTCTTTTATGTGTATGATTTTATTTTTTAATTTAAAAAAATGAAAATATCCTCAACCTCATTCACAATGAGAGTAATGGAAGTCAAAACTATATTGACTATTGGGGCTGGCCCAGTGGCGCACTGCTACAGTGCGCTGCTTGGGAGCACGACGGCGCTCCCGCCGAGGGTTCGGATCCCACGTACAGACCAGCCGCTCACTGGCTGAGCGAGGTGCGGGCGCAGCGCCGAGGGTTGCGATCCCGTTGCCGGTCCCGGTCCGGCCCGGGCGCGACACTGAGGGTTGCGATCCGTTGCCGGGCATGAAAAAAGACAAAAAGGAAAAAAAAAAACTATATTGACTATTGGGGCTGGCCCAGTGGCGCACTGCTACAGTGCGCTAGTTGGGAGCACGCCGGCGCTCCCGCCGAGGGTTCGGATCCCACGTACAGACCAGCCGCTCACTGGCTGAGCGAGGTGCGGGCGCAGCGCCGAGGGTTGCGATCCCGTTGCCGGTCCCGGTCCGGCCCGGGCGCGACACTGAGGGTTGCGATCCGTTGCCGGGCATGAAAAAAGACAAAAAGGAAAAAAAAAAAACTATATTGACTAGAAAGACAGTTAGCAGAATGGGTGAAAATATTTGCAAATCATGTATCTGTGGAGGGTTTAATATCTAGCCTATATAAAAAACTCTTAAAACTCAGAGTAGACATTTGTCCAAAAAAAGATATGAAAATGGATGACAAGCTTGTGACAAGATATTCACCATCACTGGTTGTCTTAGTTTGTTCTGTGTTGCTATAACAGAATACCACAGACTGGTTAATTTATAAAGAAAATAAATTTATTTCTCACAGTTCTAGAGTATGGGAAGTCCAATATCAAAGTGCCAGCATCTGGTGAGGGCCTTCTTGCTACATTATCCTGTGGCAGAAGGGCAAGTGAGGGTGAGAGAGCAAAAGCAGAGGGGTCCCATCTCTTAATAGCATCACAAGGGCAATTAAATTACAATTAGATTTCTTTTTTTTTTTTTTTTTTTTTTTCTTTTTGTCTTTTTTCGTGACTGGCAACGGATCGCAACCCTCAGTGTCGTGCCCGTACCGGACCGGGACCGGCAACGGGATCGCAACCCTCGGTGTTGCGCCCGCACCTCGCTCAGCCAGTGAGCAGCCGGTCTGTATGTGGGATCCGAACTCTCGGCGGGAGCGCCGCCGCACTCCCAAGTGGCGCACTGTAGCAGTGCGCCACTGGGCTGGCCCAAAGTACAATTAGATTTCAACATGAATTTCGGAGAGGATATTCAAACCATAGCATTGGTCATAAAGGAAATGAAAATTAAATCCATAATGAGATACCACTGCACACCCACTAGAGTGGCTTTAATAAAAAACAAAACAAAAAATAGCAAGTGTTGGTAAGGATGGGGAGAATTAGGAACGTCGTGCATTGCTGGTGGAACTGTAAAATGGTATAGCACTGGAAAACATTTTGGCGGTTTCTCAAAAAGTTAAACGTGGAATTACCATATGAACTAGCAGTTCCCTTCCTAGGTATATACCCAAGAGGAATGAAAATGTATGTCCATGCAAAAACTTGTTACATGAATGTTTATAACAGCATTATGCATAATTACCAAAAGGTAGAAACAATCTTAAATGTCCACCTGTAGACGAATGGGGTTGTGGCATTTATGAAGGTACTTCAAAAAGTTTATGGAAAAATTTGTATTATCTTTTATTTTCGCACAAACTTTTTGAAGTACTGTCACAATGCAATGGAATATTAATCATCTATAAAAAGGAATGAGGTACTGATATCAGCGACAATTTCAATGAACCTTGAAAACATTATGCGAAATGAAAGAAGCCAGATAAGAAAGGGTCACATAGTGTATGAATCCTTTTATGACATATCCAGAATAAAGCAGATTAGTGATTATCAGGGGATGGAGGGGGGAATGCGGAGTGATTACTTAGTGAGTACTAGGTGTTTTACCGAGATGTTGAAGAGTTTCGACAGGAGAGAAAGGTTGCAGAACATTGTGAATACGTTAAATGCTACTAAGTTGGACTCTTTAAAATGGTTATGTAAATGTGAACTTCACCTCAAATTAAAAAAAAAACATGTATTGGGATCTATTTTTGTTCTATCATTGGTGAAGATCCAAAAGTCTGATTACACACTGAGTTGGTGAGACAGTGAAAACTTTTTGGTATTCTTATCCATTTTGGAGGGAACGTAAATTAGTATAAGTTATACAGACTGCAATATTTGTTAAAATTGCAAGTATCCATACCTTTGACTTAGCAATGTCATTTCTAGAATGTACTCTACAGTGATACTCAACAGAGTAAATCATGTATGTTCAAGGTGATTCTCTGCAGCAGGCTAGTAAACTATGGACTACTATTAAAGGATGAGGAGGCTCTTTATGTACTTATTTATTTATTTATTTTTTTGTGGCTGTCCTGTACAGGGATCCAAGCCCTTGACCTTGCATGTACTTTTAATAGAACATCTTTAAGTGAAAAAAGCAGGATGCGAAAAGTGTGCATAGTATGATCCTATTTATGTAAAAAAGGGGGAAACATACATTTTTGTTTCTGTATGCCTGAAATGTCTTATAAAGACATTTACATACAGAGGAAATACAACATTGGAGGAAACTTAGCATTGGTTGCAAGTGGGATGGAATTTGAGTGCCTGGAAGACAGTGGAAAGAAGGAGATTTTTCACTGTATGCCCTTTTAGTTCTAAATATATGTATATGTTTGTGTACTATATATGAATATATATTATATAATTTAAAATTAAATTAAAATTAAAATTTGAAAATTAAAAAGAACAAAACATACAGTCCTTTACAACTAATCAAAATCCACATCAAAAAGATCTTCCCCTTCACTGATATTTATTATGTACTTCCTTATGGCACCAGTGTTTGTGTCTTAGCTTAGTAAAGTATGCTTCTTGAGTTAGAATATTGTTTTTTACATGTTTATATACCTACCTGCAGTGTTCACAGTCCAGTGCTTTTTATGTGGTTGAAATCCATATGTTGGTTTTACTCGATTTATTAACAGTGCAGCATTGCTTTATACTTGTGGAGTTTTTGTATTATTTCATTTGATACTCAAAAAACTCTGTGAAGTAGGCTTTTATTTGTATGTGATATTTTCTTTGTTTTCAAATGAGAATGTATAATTTTGGCTAAACATTTTAACTTTACTTTGTTCCTTATCTTTATAAGTTACTCAGTGATAACGTAATGGGTACATTGAATATGAGATTAGAGGAGATGATCTATTATGTTCTTTTCAGTGCTGTGTGAATGAATGACTGAATGAATGAATACATGTTAGCAGTGCAAGAGGGTCGAGGAGAATACTTAGTTTATGCATTTTGTGTTCCTATTTTAAATGAATTCCCTTCCACCCCCTCCACCCAAACCCTTGGCTGATCTGGTGGTCTATAATAAAATATATTAATATTTAACTATTAATAACTGGTTTAGTTATTAATACTAGTGACCTTTTAATTAAGAACATAATTTTATAGGGCTGTTTTCAAATGGTCCAATGGATTTGTCGAACAAATCCACTTAGCTAGATGAATGAGAATTATATGCATTACCTCATGTTTTTTCTTTTTTTCCTTCTATTTCTTTGCTTTGTCTGGTTACTAATTTCACTTATACAATGCTTTGGTGTTTTTATTTTCAGATGTTAAATCTGAAAATGCTGTCAAGGGTTTCAGTTCTTTGTGCAGTGTCTCTTGATGTCAGTGTGTATACGTGGGGAGGAGTAAGGAAACAATGGAATAACAGAGATATAGCAACCGAATGTAAAAGGCCCCAAACATTTTCTCATCATTTTTTTGTTGCCAGGAAATCGAAGAACACGGGCTTAATGCATTGTATGAATGAATGAATGTGCTGCCCTTAACTGTAAATTTTAAAATCTAAACATTTAGGTCCTATTATCAATTGGTCTTGGCTATTTTACATGTAGGAAAAAAAAAATGTGAATTTACATGCATTTACATTCTTTGCATTTACCTATGATATTCTTCATCTTGGTTCTGCCAGTGAGTTAACCCATGTTCCTCCCCACAGGGTTGAGAATGCTTGCACGAAGCTTGTCCAAGCAGCCCAGATGCTTCAGTCAGATCCTTACTCAGTGCCTGCTCGAGACTATCTAATTGATGGGTCAAGGGGCATCCTCTCTGGCACATCAGACCTGCTCCTTACCTTTGACGAGGCTGAGGTAGGCAATCTGAGGCCCATGTAGACCTCTCCCAGACAAAAAGTCTAGTCCTAAAGATAATAATGGAAAAATGATGATTGTTTAGGATGATAAAATGTTGGATAGCTACACATTTGCATTACCATGTTTTCTACTCATTGTTCACTCACTTGACTGAATACTCTGAAATATATTTTCAGGTTCGTAAAATTATTAGAGTTTGCAAAGGAATTTTGGAATATCTTACAGTGGCAGAGGTGGTGGAGACTATGGAAGATTTGGTCACTTACACAAAGAATCTTGGGCCAGGTTAGTCATAACCAGTTATTATAATAAAAATGTTTAAGTGTTGTCCATGTTGGATCAAGAGGAAAGAGTATCCTTCTACTTTTTGCAGAAGATGGGTGATGATGCATTGGGCTTTCGGGTGTCTCTTCTCTGTTGATGGAGTTGATGCTGTGCTTCTACTGAGGAGATATCACTGTCTCAGAAATCCAAATCTGCTTTCTATAAATCCTGGCCCTGTCTAATGAGTTAAACCAGACAATGCAAATGTTGCTGGAGAATGTAGGAAATACTTTTCTATTACTGTAATGCTGAAGGCCACCCTGAATCCTGACCTCTCCATTCCACATCACACAGCATTCCTTCACTGTCTGCCAGCTAGCCTGGAGCTGTTTATGACCTCTTAACTTGCTAATTAGCCTGCCTTATGGGTTCATGCCTTAGCCCAAGGCTGCATAATATAATCAGACCTAGGGGAAGAGAAGAGCTATTGTAGTTAAATGTCATTGCAAAATGACTGTTTAGGCATCTGAGTAGTGAATACTCAAAATACACAAACACAGATACCAGCTTTTGATGTTATAGACATAACATGAACTTGTGAGTCCTAAAAGTATAAATGAGACCAATGACAAGATACATTAGATGTTTAAGTTGTAACTTGATGTTTACCACCTTATAAAATTCTTTGTTTTATGTGAAATGTTGATTTTAAATTAAAAGTATTTTCATGAGGTTCTAGAGTAGTCTTTCCGTAAACTTGTGGCATTTAAGAATTTCTCTGAGCCATCACTGAAGATCACCTGGAAATGGCTTTTTTTTTTTTTTTTTGGCTTTAGAGCAGTACTCTTTAAACTTTCTGATAGTGCTAGGAAAAAATTTTATTTCCCCAGTAGGAATCCCAACATATAAAAGACAGAATGGGTGAAGTAGGGGCAGTCCCACCTTTCTGCTTTCCTTTGGTCTTGATTGTTCTATGAGACAACTTAAATCCTAGGAACAGTTTGAAAATTAAAGCTTTAGAGAATTACATAGCACCTTTGAGTAATAACCAAAGTAAACAGAAAGTGCTAACAGGCTGATTCCAAAACACCAGATGCTTTCAAACACTGTCATCACTATAATTATTTTTATAATATTTCTATTTGTTCCTAATTATAAAAGTAGTACATGCTTATTTTGGACAAATTGGAATGTACAGAAAAATATAAAGATGAAAACAAAACACATGGGCCGACCCTGTGGCTCACTTGGGAGAGTGCGGCGCTGGGAGCGCTGAGGCCGCGGGTTCGATCCTATATAGGGATGGCCGGTGCGCTCACTGGCTGACAAGCCAAGGGTTACATCCCCTTACTGGTCACAAAACAAACAAACAAACAAAAAAACCACATCACTGTCATTAGAACTTTTTTCAGCCACCAGATTCAGTACTAGGCTCACATTTAGTTTCTTACATAACATAGCACAGGGGCCCGATATATGACATGAAACCTATATCATAGTAGCCTAGCAAAATATTTTTCTCCACTTGTGAATTTATTTTTTACAAATATATTTTTATTAATTTCAATGCTTTTTTATATTTGTGAATGTATTTATGTGAAATGTATGAAAGTTATATAACATTTAGGGTTTACATTTAATAAATTATTTTCACTGAAAAGAATTAGGTTGCATAGATGCTAGTGTTCAGTATAGTGTCTAGTATTTAAATAAGTGAGTAATCGGTGTGGACTTTCATGGTAATTCATAATGTTTTTAGGCTTCAAAAGCCATACCCTGATTGTTTCACTAATCACCCTGCACGATCTCTTTCTTGTGCCCCAGGAATGACTAAGATGGCCAAGATGATCGACGAGAGGCAGCAGGAGCTGACTCACCAGGAGCACCGAGTGATGTTGGTAAACTCAATGAACACTGTGAAAGAGTTGCTGCCAGTTCTCATTTCAGGTATTTCCTGCCTGTACTTTATTTCATAGGGAAAAAAATGTTAGCATGCTCTAAACTCTGAGGTTCATTTTCTTTCACAGCCTCGTTGCATGTCCTTCAGCCTGGGTAAAAACGAGACCTGACTGAGCGGGCATTACATGAACCAGTATTCACCTTCTCTAATGCTCTTCCTCTCTTGCTCTTTGTTTGGAATTTCCCTTCTTGTGGCCTAGTTCAGTTCTCCTAAAGTTCTAACAGGCCCTTTTTCTGGGAGGTAGGACTCCTCTAGAAACTCTAGTTTTGGATGTTGAATTGTCAGATCTTTATTTATGTTATAGAAAGATAATTAGGAGCTGGAATGGTTAGTGTAAGAGCACTGTATGATAAAAAAAAAAAGTAAACTCAGAGCTCTTTTCAGTACATGTAACAGAGTTTTTCCTAAATGATATTTAACTGTTCTCTACATTGTGAATAGATCAGTTCTTTGGTCACTAGTGGGACTACTTTCCCATTAGGCAGAACCCAGAAATGCAAACATGATGGCTGTTCTCTGAACTAGCAAAAGGGAGCTGTACTTATTGAATGTCAAGAATGTGCCAGACACCTCCTGGTTTATGTAAGTTATCTCAGTCAACGTGTGAGTTAATAAGTTTAACTCTCAGAGGGCAGCTTTATTTTAAATGTCTCTGTGACCCCCCCAGCTACTTGCTTTGGTGTTTCAGGTAGTAGCTAAAAAATGACATATGAATGTAAGAGCTCTGAAGCCTTTACATGAACCAGAAAACAAAAAATGTGTAAATAGAATTGTGTAATCTCCATGGGAAATATGTTTTAAGGCTGACTGTCCTACATGGCAAAAGGTTGTTTGGAAGAGGGTTTCTTTCTAATCTGAGTAACTCAATAAAGTGTTAATCTTTGTTTATAAAATTTTAATTATTTTATGGGAAGATATTCTCTTTTTTCCAATGCTCAGTGTTATTGTTCTTAATTTTTCTTCTATACTTTTGGGGGTTAGAAAGTTCCTGCTACATGCTGAGAGAAATCCTGGAAGATAGCTTGACATTTTGGGATCTTCTGCTGAGATCGTGGGCAGCAGGATAATCCATTTACAGTTTTACTGACAGTTTTCATCCTGTCCTATTAGGTTTGTAGTGGATGGAGCAAGTGTTAGGGCCAGGATGATAACTGATTTAGAAGGATTTTAGATATTTTACAATTGTAGGTTATCAGTATATGCATGTTAAGTTAGTTCCCTGTTTTAGTCCACTTTGTGTTGCTATAACAGAATTACCTGAGACTGGGTAATTTATAAAGAAGAGAGGTTTATTTGGCTTATGATTCTGGGACAGCTGCATCTGGCACGGGCCTCGGGCTGCTTCTACTCATGGCGGAAAAGTGGCAGGCAGCTGGCGGGTACAAGCAGATCACATGGCAAGAGGAAACGAGAGAGAGAGAGAGAGAGAGAGAGAGAAGGTGCCAGGGTCTTTTTAAGCAACGAGCTCTCGCGGGAACTATAGAGCATGAACTCACTCATTAATCCCCACTCCCCCAGGGAGAGCATCAATCCATTCATGAGGGATCCAACCCCATGACTCAATCAGTTTCCAACACTGCCACATTGGGGATC
Source organism: Galeopterus variegatus (assembly GCF_000696425.1). Lineage (NCBI taxonomy): Eukaryota > Metazoa > Chordata > Mammalia > Dermoptera > Cynocephalidae > Galeopterus > Galeopterus variegatus. The sequence continues at coordinate 254,113 of NW_007727800.1, read as the reverse complement.
AAATTTCCACATGAGTTTTGGAAGGGACAACACATCCAAACTCCATCATCCCGTCCCTGGACCCCCAAAACTCATGTTGCTCTCACATATAAAATACAATCATTCTATCCTAGCTGTCCCTAAAGTCTTAGCTTGCTCCAGCACCAACTTAAAAGTCCAAAGTCTCATCTGAGATCAAAAGCAAAAGGCCTTCCAGCTGTGAACCTTGATTCCATGTTCGACTGCCTCTGCACACTGGTGTGGGGGTTGGGTCCCCAAGTCCTTGGGCAGCTCCACTCCTATGGCTTTCCTGGTCTCAGGCCACACTTCACCTCTCCCAGGTTGGTGTTCCACTCTGGTAGCTCCACAGGTCTGGGGTCTCCATGGCAGTCCCGCTCTCATGGTTCCACTAGGCATGGCGCTGTTGGGGTTTCTCTGCTGCAACTCTGACCCCACATTTCTGCTCAGCATTGCTCTAGCAAAGGCTGTCTATGGTGACTCCACCCCTTAGACAGATCTCTTCCTGGGCCCCCAGACTTTTCCTTACATACTTTGAAATCTGGGTGGAGGCTCCCAAGCCTTCCCAGCTCTAGCATTCTGTGAGCCTGCAGACCTAACACCATGTGGACGCTGCCAAGGCTTCTGGCTTGTATTTTCCAAAGCTGCGGGTCTAGCCACACCTGGGGCCAATTTAGCCACAGCTGGAGCAGCCAAAGCAGCTGGGGGGCTGGTGCTGGAAGCAGTGAGCCCACGGAGGGTGCTTTGGGCCTGTTCCCCAAGACCATTCTGTCTCCCTAGGCCTTTGGGCCTGAAATGGAAGGGTTGGCCCCAGAGGCTTCTGCAATACCTTCAGGGCCTTTTTCTCCTTCTCTTGGTAATCCCTTTCCTTTGTACTAATCTTCTTGGCTAATGGTAGTGGGGCTGCACCATTGTGTGCTCTCTGCTTTTCTACTCCATGGCCATGCTGCAAATTTTCCAAATCTTTACGCTCTGTTCCCTTTTTAAATTCTGGCTTTACATCATGCCTTTTCTGCCATAACTCTGCAGTTATGCGGAGTTCTGTTAGATATAACCATGTAGCGTCCTTGGTGCTTTGCTGCTTGGAAATTTCTTCCACCAGATACTCTGGTTCACAACTCTTAAGTCCCACCTTCCACAGAGTCCAGGGGCATGGACACAATGCAGCCAGATTCCTTGCTATGGTGTAGCAAGGGTTATCTTTTGTCGGATTCCCAATAAGTTCCTCATTTCTATCTGAGACCTCATCATCCGCATGGCCTTTACTGTCCACATTTCTATCAGCATTCTGCTCGCCATCACATAAATCTCTAAGACATTCCAAATTTTCCCTCATCTTTTTCTTTCTTCTAAGTCCTCCAAACTCCTCCAACCTTTGCCCATTACCCAGTTCCAAAGATGCATCCACATTTTCAAGTATCTGTATAGCAACACCCCACTTCTCTGGTACCAATTTTCTGTTTTAGTCTGTTTTGTGTTGCTATAACAGAATTACCTGAGACTTGGTAATTTATAAAGAAGACAGGTTTATAGGGCCGGCCCGGTGGCGCACTGCTACAGTGCGCTGCTTGCCGCGCTCCCGCCGAGGGTTCGGATCCCATGTGCAGACCGGCGGCTCACTGGCTGAGCGAGGAGTGGGGGCAACACCGAGGGTTGCGATCCGTTGCCGGTCACGAAAAAAGACAAAAAAAGACAAAAAAAAAAAAAAGAAGACAGGTTTATTATTAGGCTTACAATTCTGGGATAGCTGCATCTGGCACGGGCCTCAGGCTGCTTCTACTCATGGCGGAAAAGCGGCAGGCAGCCGGTGGGTATAAGCAGATCACATGGCAAGAGGAAGCAAGAGAGAGAGAGAGAAGGTGCCAGGGTCTTTTTAAGCAATCAGCTCTTGCGGGAACTAATAGAGCAAGAACTCACTCATTAATCCCCCCGCCCCAGGGAGAGCATTAATCCATTCATCAAGGATCCGCCCCCATGACTCAATCAGTTTCCAACAGTGCCACATTGGAGATCAAATTTCCACATGAGTTTTGGAGGGGACAACACATCCAAACTCCATCATTCCCTAATCATCATTTTGTGGTGATGTTTTGTACCTTGAGTTTTCTTTATAATGAAGGTGGCTGATGTTGGAACTTTACTGGCAAACTTGCAGTGTTTGTTTTGTATATTCTTTTTAAGACCTTAGAAGACCAACACATGTGTCCAAAGTGTGGAATACCTTGCATGAATATTTTTATGAAGCAAGATTAAATTCCAGGCTTAGTTTCTGATCTGTTGTTTATTTCTACAGCTATGAAGATTTTTGTAACAACTAAAAACTCAAAAAACCAAGGAATAGAAGAAGCTTTGAAAAATCGCAATTTTACTGTAGAAAAGATGAGTGCTGAAATTAATGAGATCATACGTGTATTACAACTTACTTCTTGGGATGAAGATGCCTGGGCCAGCAAGGTAAGTGTTATTGAAGGATAAATAAGCAAAATCCCAAACACTCCCCTTCTGGGGGTTTTGACTGTTACCTTTCTCACATTTTGTCTAGTAATTGTGTGTAGCATAAGAGTACTCAGATATTGTGAAAGAAATTTATTCTTCATTTTTGTTTCATGGGTCACTTGCTGCCTTTGCAAGTTTCCTTTGTTCCAAGGTAGAACAAGTAAATAGGCAATTAAGGTCAATATTGGTTGAAAGCTGAGATGTGTGGCTTTTCCTTCATCCTGGAGTCTCACTGGTTGTGTTGGTGGAGGGACTGTGGTATGTGTATTCCTCTGGGTGGGAGCCTTGCCTTTTTCTGTGGGTGGTTGTTGCCAGGTTGTTGTCACATTTGATATATGTCACATTGGCATAAGATACAGAATATGCCTGTAATTCTGAACTTTATAAAAAAAACCTTTTTTAAACCAACCTTTGATCCAGAGAAATCAATAGAGGAAACTCTTGGCATTTCAAGATGTATCCCTTGATCATTCTACTTCCCTAATGAAAGTTTAATTAAAATATCAGTCTTCACATTTGCCAGTTAGTGTGAGGGATCCCTTCACCCTTTGTCTATAATCTCTTCTTGGACTCCAAGGGGGGTGGTAGATTCTTTCTAGAGCTGTCAGCAGTGGTTTTATGCTGCTGCTGCTCTGGTCTACTTCCCCCTGTGTATGACTGTGGACAAAGCTTCCACATCTGGGGCAACAGAGACACTTGGATTTACACTTTCCTTGTAGGAGCTCAAGATGCAGGCAGTGGGGGAATACCCTGTCTCTAGGATCTAGCTTTCCTACATATGAACCGAATGTTGTCTCCAGGGCCACCCAGCAGGCTGGTAGGAGACTAAAGAGGGGATTTTGTAGTACGATTTCCAGTGGGTGCTTAATAGAGCTATGTTTGTCCTAAAGGACACCTATAAGGTAAGGTCAAAGGTGGAGCCTAAAATCACCAGCCCTCTCTCGTTGCCCAGAAAGCTAATTTAACTGTGTAGAATAAATTAGTCAGCTAGTTTATCTTAACTGTAGATTTGTTTAGAGAGGCATTTTCTCATTGAAGTTCTTGAACAGTTTCTAAGCTTGTTTTTTAAGTCTATATAGTAAAATCATTTTAAGTCTTTGACAT
>NW_007727800.1:248375-250403 GCF_000696425.1 Galeopterus variegatus | reverse complement strand
GAACAGTTTCTAAGCTTGTTTTTTAAGTCTATATAGTAAAATCATTTTAAGTCTTTGACATTTTATTTAATTTTACTTGACAACTTTTACTTCCCTGTTATGACTTCTTTATGAATCTTTTTTTGTTCTCTTGTTTGTTTTATTCTTTTTCTCACGTTTAGAAGGTAAGCTTTCTCTTGCCCTCTAGTTTCTTTTTTGCTTAAAAAGAGAAAAAGCATGTCTGTGAGGTTTTCTTGTGCTGTGTGCTGTGCCTTATTCTGTGTGCCGGTGTGTAACACTGTGCTGGAATATGCATCAGAATGTGATTTAATATGGGACTGTGGGCTGTGCTGGGCAGACTGTTCGACTCTGGCTCATACTGAGCTATTTCTTTGGGGAAAGCAAAAGTAAAGATATTACTATGGGCTGTTGAACTTTCTATATTTGGTGGGTTCTTTTATCTGTTTGAGCAGGCTCCTGAGATCTTTTCTGGCCTTGTCATTAGGGACAGGTTTCCCCAGGTAGCTGGGTGAGCCCTGAGTTACCTGTGGACCCTGCTGTTTGGAAAGGAGACTTCTGCTGATGCCATCTCTGTATTTGCCTCTCCCACCAGTCTTCGTTGCAGGCTCTGAAATTTTGCTTCTGGAGACACATCATTGAGGTTTTAAGCCATAATGAAAATGGGTAGCCTAGAAAGTTTGGATGAGGCATTTGTCCTTCATATATCCTAGCCTTCAAAATCAGAAGGAAAAAGAAATAAAGTGTATCTAAAGGTTTTCCTAACTTCAGTCTGTGGCTCACTGCATGTTCTGCTGTCTAAGCTGTGAATCAGCCATAGTTCTCCATGATCTCATGTTCCCCTAACCTAATTAATCTCTTTTCCTTGCTTCTAGCAGATGAGAAAGTAATAAGGAGGAACAGGCATTTAACCTTAATGTTTCTCTATTTTCGGAGGGGAATAGTCATCCATCATTTAGTAAATAAGAGTTACAGAGCTTTATTTTGTGCAAGTGCCATCAAGAGCTGCTTCTTTTATTAAAAAGAAAAAGTACTCAGTTGAGTTTTTCAGGAGTAGGATTAGGCCCTTGGGATATACAAGGGAAATAGACCTGGTCCTCACTGTGTACAGTCTTGTAGCTGTTCAGTTTTATGTTAATCTGGGAGGGAACCAGTTTGTTAGGATGCTGCAAAACTCTCTTAAGCAGGAATGAAAGTAAATTAAATTAGTTCAGCCAGAAGAAGCTCAACAATATAATGACATCAGAATGAACAAGAGATGTTTATTTTTTAACCTAATTTTGCTTTTGTTATACATTTTTCTGGTTCAAAAATCAAAATGCTATAAAAAGATATACATGACAGGTATCACTCCCAACCACATCCGCATCAACTCCACCCCTCCTCACCCCTTAAGAGTAGTTTTTTTACTAGTTACAAAAGTATTTAGAAAATAATTTTGCCTTGAATATGGAATTGTGGCTATTTTTCAGTTTAGTAGCAGTATGCATCTTTCTCTGCTCAACTGTAAGCAGTGAATTAATCAGACCTTTTGTCTGACTGTGACCACTGGGTTCCCATTCTGTTTAATGCATACAGTGTCTCTCACCTCTTCTCGCCCCTACCAATAAATAATTAACTTTGTCTTACCATACTTGTTTCATGCTTCCCCATTGGTGCAGTATTCTTCTGGAAAGTGATGGTTCCTCTAGAAAAGTGGGGGAAGAAAGTAAGTGGAAAAAATTCTTGGTAAAAGTGTGTCTTGTCAAATAAGTTAAGATTTTAAAGAGGCAATGCAATAGCTGATTATTTTAGCCTTTTATACCAACATTCAAATTGCAGATTTACAAATTTAAAAGTAACTTTGACTTGTACTTTTTAGTTATTTTGAAAGTAAAAATTGTCCCCTTCTCAAATCAATAATCATTTAATAGTGATCATTAAAAATCAAGTTAGCATTTTTTCTGGGAATACATTATGAATTAAAAGAATTTGAGTTAATGGGCCGGCCCGGTGGCGCACTGGAGAGTGCACCGCTTGGGAGTGCGGAGG
>NW_007727800.1:246574-247697 GCF_000696425.1 Galeopterus variegatus | reverse complement strand
AGGCACGACACTGAGGGTTGCGATCCCATTACCGGTCAGTAAAAAAGACAAAAAGGAAAAACAAAAAACAAAAAAAAGAATTTGAGTTAAGCACAATTCTGATTCTACCCTTTGTAAATTTAGTACTATGCACTGAATTTTTTTTGTATTTATATTGTACCTTAATACATGCTGAGAATTAAGAGGAAGTGAGAGAAAAATAAAAAATATTTCACTGCTAAGATTTTTTGAATACTACAGGCGCTCCTGCGGCTTTGCACCTTGAGTCGTTAGATACTGTTATTCAGAATTAGCTCTGTGGTGGGTCTTCTCCCACTGTGGTCCTAGGCTGGTGATGGTAGGAGTAGTGACTGAGGCAGATGTCTTGCAGAGAAGATTCTTATACTTTACTAGAGAAAGAAAGATTGGCTAGGACGTATGATCATGTACTACTAGCTCTTACTGCAGACTATTGGGATTTAAGGGTTGATTTTTCTTTGATTTTTAAAAAATAAGGTTATAGGTGAGCTTTTTATGAGTGTCCTAGTGTTTTGTTTTAGCAGCTAACAGAATATTTGTCTCTAGTAATTGGAGATAAATAGTTTATTCAGGCATTTATGATATTTTAACCCCTCTCCCCCGATCAGGAGAAAAATCACAAAATGTTAAAGGAATTGATGTTTCCTTTTGCTCTAAGTTATCCTTACTTGGTATATCTGATTGTGCGCTCATAGGTGGTATAGATTTTTAGAGCTGGGAAGGTATTCTTAGAGATGAAGAACTGAGGCCCAGAGAAAGTAACTTGCTTAAAGTCTCAGGGTTAGACAACTTTCTCTCATCATTTAAATCTAGTTTGTAAGATTTTGTTCTACTGCCCAATCTATTCTTTCCAGCAATGTCTTTTTTTAAAACATTAATCTGAAGATGTAAATGTAGTCAGAATGGGATGGAGTGGGAAGGGAGGTGTTAGTGGAAGAAGGAAGCGAGTAGGTTGGGCAGTGATGGAGAGGGGTCCTTATTTCCCATATTTAAAGCTTTCAAGAGCTTGGATTACAGGACTTCACTTTTCTTTTTATTTTTTTAAATTTATTTTTTTTAAAAGATGACCGGTAAGGGGATCTTAACCCTTGACTTGGTGTTGTCA
>NW_007727800.1:244771-245184 GCF_000696425.1 Galeopterus variegatus | reverse complement strand
ATGAGATTCTTAGGAGACCAAAATATTTGTTTCCATAGACACCTTTGTTTTTAATAGATACAGCTTTGAAATATATTGTGTTTAAGCGATTACTTATAACCTGCTGTGTTCCAGAAAGAATTTAAGATGGCCCTTTCAGTGACGGTTTTAAGTCTCCGAAGTTGTCTAAAATTCATGCTATTAAAAATTTTGGTAACTAATTGATATTCCCAGTTTTAAAATGCAGCTTTGTTGCAAATTTGCCATTGATTCTTTTTAGGGGAAAATGAGCATCTCAATTTTAACTTCTTGATGTTGTCCCATCTCCCACTCTGGAGTAAATTACTCACCTCCTGAGAATCACGTTCTTTCCTTGCAGTATGGTGGCCACTTGAGCTTTATTAGGGGAAAAAAGAAATGATTTTTGAAGATGC
>NW_007727800.1:240988-243484 GCF_000696425.1 Galeopterus variegatus | reverse complement strand
GAGTGAGCCACGGGCCAGTCCAGAGCTTGTGATTTTTAAAATCTGTACCTAGACAACTTGTTTTATACCCTATAACTTGTGTTTGGCCCTGATGACTATCCAACTCCCTGAGGTTAGGAGTTGCCTGAGACACTTTTAAAAAATATTGATTTAGGCATTGCTAATTTGGAATTAAGCAAAAGTTGACCATTGCGTTACTTTTGAAGGCAAGGTTTGCTGCGCAAATTAATATAAAACATGGTGGAAGAGAGGAGTAGATATTTAAACCATTTGAGAATCAAACACTTAAAAAATTCCACTTATCTACTTGTACTAATTACAAATGTATTTCAAAATTGATGTTAGGACCCTGCCTTTTACTGATAGCTACCATAATTGCATAAGTATAATTTGATAATAAAAATATTTTATTTCTGTTTTTTCCCATAATTTAGTTCATTTCTTTTCATTGCTGTGTCTGCGAATTTGCTATTTAGAGCCTTAGATAGCCAAGGGTACGACAGGAAAACAATTTGTTTAGATGGGGAAGGAGGGAATCCTAAAGCCAAAAGTTCTGTCATTTGAACAAGACTTAAGCCTAACTGAGTGCTGCGAGGGCTTAGCTGTGTTGGTGCTGGGTCTTGTTAGAATTGGAAGTGGGGACGCTCTTGGTGCCCTCGTGTGGGAAGCTGGTGGTGCAACACCTTTAAGATCCCCTGTTCTGCAAGATTGGAAACTGAAGAAAGTCAGGGACTTAGGGCATTACTTAGAATTTTAGAGGTTAACTCTGCACTTTGATGGATTGACTCCTTTTGCTCTAGAGCAAAAAGGAGATAGGCTGTCTTTTAAGATGTTAAATAGACACTTAAGAGATGTCCAGCCTGTCAAATCCGAGGATGGGTACATGTTTGCTATATTGTTCTCTGCATTTTTCTGTATTTTAAAAAATTTATTAAAGTATACGTCTATTTTCAAAGTGATTAGTCTGTTGTTTCAGCTTCTCATGCAACATTGTGGGAGATTTTATGCTAGTTTTCTGCTAGTCATCATGAATTCTCATTGTAAACAGTAGATTGAGACTCATTAATTTTATCCTGCCTCTTCCAGTTTAGGGATGATAAGAGAACTAAGCATGAGGAGTAGCAGGGAAGGCCAGAGAAACATTTTTTTGTTGTATTGCATTAGTGGTTTATTTGTAGAATTAAAATTAAATTGCTCGATTAACATTTTCAATTTTTTTCCGACCAGTAGTTCCAAGTTTTTCAAATTAATTATAGTAAAACATCATCCAGCGTGTGTGTGTGTGTGTGTGTGTCTCAAAACGAGATGTAAAAGAACTGTGATTTGTGGCACCACATACTAGTGAGGCTTCCCTGAAGCAGGAGGACTTTGGCAAGGCTGCAGTAGATGGATGTTGACTAGTGGAAAGGCTGATAATGAGGCATGTGACAACAGGGCTTTTTCCTGCTGAAGACATTAAACATCTTTTGGCTTGAGCAATTTTACCAGTTTTCACAGTTTTAGCAATAGGGACACCAGGAAGCAGAATAGAATTAACTGAAGATTTGCATGCAAGATGCTGCATTTTGACAGAAATAAGAATTGTGGTGTGATGAGAATATTTTTAAGGCTGTTTTTGGACTACCTTAGCTATTGTATGTTAATGCTATAACTTCTCTGTCTTACTTTGTGTCATGGTATCTCAATTTTTGCAAAGAAAATAATTGTGGAATTTCTCTTCAAAAGGACACCGAAGCCATGAAGAGAGCACTGGCCTCTATAGACTCCAAACTGAATCAGGCCAAAGGTTGGCTCCGAGACCCCAGTGCCTCCCCAGGTAACCCTCTAGTCCTGCTTTTCTGATAGATATAATAAAAAGCTAAAAACCAAACAAACAAAAGAAAGAAATCCTCTAGTCATCTCATAATCCTGAGATAACTGCTATAACATTTTGGGACATACCTTATCTCTGATAGTTTTGACTAATTAAAGCAATACTGGGCCATACAGGGATGAAGGGCATAGATTACATCACCTCTTGTCATAGAGGAATAAATCAACCTGAGCTGGGCATTCTTTGTAAACTTATTGGTTCACCCGTTCCCTGAAGTAAAAATGTAGTTATTTTGAATAAAAGTGCTTCTCTTCTAGTTTCCATTGGGCGGACTTCCATTTATGTCAACAAAGTACTTAATTAAGCAGATTAAATGGTGATGACAATAACAATTGGAAAGCACAATTGACTATATAAAGACCCAAATAGGTTATTGATCCAGGCTTTATGGATTTTCTTTTTTTTTTTTTTTTTCCTTTTTGTCTTTTTTCGTGTCCGGCAACAGATTGCAACCCTCGGTGTTGCGCCCGGACCGGACCGGGACCGGCAACGGGATCGCAACCCTTGGTGTTGCATCCGTACCTCGCTCAGCCAGTGAGCGGGAACCGGTCTGCATGTGGGATCCGAACCCTCGGCAGGAGCGCCGCTGCGCTCCCAAGCAGCGCACTGTAGCAGTGCGCCAC
>NW_007727800.1:236521-240100 GCF_000696425.1 Galeopterus variegatus | reverse complement strand
GCCCCTTTATGGATTTTCTAATCTAATATTTATTCAGTTTTATATTAATATTTGAATGAATATGAAAAGCCTAATGGAGGTTGGAGGTGCTAAGTACTATTAAATTGTTAGACCCTATTTTCATCATCTGTATTCTGACCACAAGGTGCTTAGTATCTCCAAATGGATTTGGTTCCAAGTACCTTTTTTAGTAGTATCTGTGGTTGAAACCTCACTCTGTAAGCAGTAAAGGCACTGCTTGGCTGTTAGCTGTCAGATGTATTGCCTTCTGTTCAGTCGTCTTGTCATTTAAAATCATCCATTCCTTCATGAATGAAATGACTTGTAAAGTATCCTCTCTAAATAATTCATGTGTCAACAGTGTAGATATTGAATATCTCTTTATTTTAGGGGATGCCGGTGAGCAGGCCATCAGGCAGATCTTAGATGAAGCTGGAAAAGTTGGTGAACTCTGTGCAGGCAAAGAACGCAGGGAGATTCTGGGAACCTGCAAAATGCTAGGGCAGATGACTGATCAAGTGGCTGACCTCCGAGCCAGGTAAAGTTCCTCTGCCCTTACAGAGCAGTAGTGGGTAACTCACTCCTAACAGGGTGATTCAGAAAGCAAGTCTCTGCCAATTTTTCTGTTATCTTTGGCTAATAGGTAACACAGATATTATATTCCATTAACTCTTTTGAGTTTGAGGTGAACTTTCCATTTGCTGAACTTTTAAAATATGCAAATGCTTAATAATAAAGTTGAAACTTATTCTGTAATTGAAATTGAAGTAGAAATCTGTTTTTTTAGTTTCTAGCTTATGAAAAATAAGGGGCAGTGGTGAAATTTGGCATGTGTAGATAATGTTTTATATATGATGTGTAGAAAGAAGCATAAAGTCAAAACATTGGAGAATTGTTTCACATGTTTTTAAAATCAGTTAAATAGGTTATCCTCGAATTGGTAATTTCTGGGCTCTTTTTGAGTTTCTATTTCATCTTTTTTTTCTTTTTTTTTGGTTTCATAATTCTTTTAACTTCCTTTTGCTGTGCTTGAGTCTTGGCTCTTAGAACTTTTTCTCCCATAAACTAAATTTACATAGTTTTCTATTGAGAAAACTTAGTATAGTATAATATATATTTGTATGGAATCCATCCATACAAATTCTAAAATTCTAAAAGTTCTAAAAGATCCTCATTTTTATGGAATTTTATGGTATGGACATTAAGAAATTTTGAAGTATGTTTATACTGAGATATTAGTGTAGATGAAGCCTAATTTTGCTTTGAGAATGCCATGAAACATCTTGAGATAATTGGGATACAGACATTAAGAAATTTTGAAGTATGTTTATACTGAGATATTAGTGAAGATGAAGCCTAATTTTGCTTTGAGAATGCCATGAAACATCTTGAGATAATTGGGATACAGAACGTCTCCCTACGAACAGTGTTCAGAAAACTCCTCCATGTGTTGAACATCATCATTATACCTGGTCTGATAATATTAACACAATAGACTTAAGAATACAGATCTTAAAGGAGTGGTTCTTAACCTTTTTTTTTGACCAACATCACTTTTATAATCTGATGAAAGCTTTCATCTCTACCTAAAAAGATGCATATAAATATGCCTGGACAATATTATGTATAATTTACAGGGGTTCGGGGGTTTCAGGTTGAGTCTCTGTCTTGAAGGGGAGAAGAAACAGCTCAAATGTATGTGATTTCATTGAGCTCAGTGAGCCTTTTCTCCTGCTGAGAAGCAGTTTCGCCTGTCATGAGCATAAGAACTTTGCAGAAAGGACAAAAAGAAGTTTTGTTCTTATTCGGAAAAATGCCAATGCAGTTTGACAAGATTCTTGGCTCTTCTAATTTCTCACTTTTGGCTCTTTTGTATGCAGCCTTTTCACAGTGTGGTAGACAGTTTTCACTTGGAATTCTCAAGTACACAGTTGTATGTGTTTAGAAAAAGATGAATATGAGCAAGAGAAATTGGTAGTTGCTGTATGGGATCGACCATTAATCTGTAAAGAGAAAAGGCTAGAACAGTGATACGTAGCTATGGGCCTGCTCCACAGTGCAGCCTGCAGTATCCTCTCACAGTGGAAGATTAGAAACCTCTCTTCTCCCTGTTACCCTTTCTTAAACATACCCAGCTATTTAACCTTTTAGTGGCTAAAATGCAGTAACAGTTTCTTCACTGATATTCTTCTGTTCAGTCATGTAGGGTTTCTAGGTTTTTGCCCATGGGACTGAATACACTTTATTTTGAATGAAAAAAACTATGTAACCTATATTTTTACTTTTTCACAGTCAGACTGTTATATCAAAAATATTTTTCATCATGAACTACTAGATTTGAAGGAAAAAAGCAAATTCATAAAGAGTATGCTTCCTGTCTTGCATTCTTTTGCCATGTCAAAGGGAGGCCTCAAGTCCTAGTGAAAGGTGTATAAGGGGTCTTCAGAAAAGTTCATGGAAAGATTTGTATTATTTTTTAATTCTATTTTTCCATGAGCTTTTTGAAGTACCCATGTATATGTACCTTTTATATACCTGGCAATAAATTTATGGAATTCATTACCTCGAATATTGGTATAGATGAAAAATAGAGATGAATTTTAAAAAGAGGGTAGATAAATTAATGACAGATCCATACTATTATTAAGGGAAGCAAAGATGTTTTGGATTCATCCTAAAATTGGAAGCTCCAATTAGGATGATCAGCTGTGCCATTCTACCAAGTGATGAGGTTGCCACCACTATGGAATTTACCAAGCTGGGTGGATTAAAAAATCTGAGCTTGTAAAAAGATGGCAAATCTTACTTTATCGCTTGGGAAGTCTCTTACATAGAGAAACAAGTTTCTGCTAACTTACATTATTTATTTTTTGTAGTAGTAGCATACCATTTCTGAGAGAGGAAAATAGTGAAAGTAGTTCCTTAAGAACTTGATGGGAAACAGTGATTCCTTATTACTGTGCTTTTTTTCTTCTTAGCACTAACTAGTTTTGATATTTGTAGATTGCCTAGTGGAAGGTAGATTTAAGATTATTATAATGATGATAATTCAGTAATAATGGTAGGTTACAGATTTATATTCCTTAATTGCCAAGGTATTTTCAACTGTACATTTTTCTTTCTTTCTTTTTTTTGCTGGCTGGTACAGGGATCGAACCCTGGACCTTGGTGTTATCAGCACCACACTCTAATCAACTGAGCTAACCGGCCAGCTTCAACTTATATTATCTTGATGCTTGAAGCCACTCTGTTAAATAAACAGGGCAAGTATTGCTACCTACCTTCATTTTATAAGCTAGAAAACTGAAGCCCAAGGAGGTTAAACATTATAAACAAGGTTCTGCAGGTAACAAGAGTCAGAATTTGAACACAGATCTGCTTGGTCCCACTGTGGTGTGCTTTCAGTAGTGCCATATATGCTGCTTCCTGAAACATTTTCAAAGTATACTTGCCCATAAGTAAGACAATTTAATGGGCTACTTATTTCTAAAGCACACATTACTATGGTAACAAAGCCCTCCCCAGTGATAAGATCACAATCACATTTTCCCAGTGAAGTTTAGATTTGATTATGTAATC
>NW_007727800.1:235604-236343 GCF_000696425.1 Galeopterus variegatus | reverse complement strand
TCCCCAGTGATAAGATCACAATCACATTTTCCCAGTGAAGTTTAGATTTGATTATGTAATCACCACCAAGAGGAGAATAATTATCAAAATTTGCTGGCCTGGTCTTCAAAGTGGTTATTTCTGTGAAACTAATGTGTATTTTTAAAAGAAAAAGAGAAAGTGGATGGTTTGGGTGTCTTGATTTGTTTATGTCTGTTTCTTGTGTTCTCCCAGATTTACTGGGGAAAAAGAAAACATGTTAACAAAAACGACATGCTTTGTCATTGAGTATTGGGGAGAGTACAATGATGGTGTCTATTTGTTTTGAGTAGAGGACAAGGAGCCTCACCAGTGGCCATGCAGAAAGCCCAGCAGGTATCTCAGGGTCTGGATGTTCTCACAGCAAAAGTGGAAAATGCAGCTCGCAAGCTGGAAGCCATGACAAACTCAAAGCAGAGCATTGCAAAGAAGATTGATGCCGCTCAGGTAGTGGTGATGATTTTTAGGAGGGGCGGAAAATAAAAGACAAAGAGAAGTGTTCCATAAATATCCTCTCTCTCTCATCATTTACTGTGGGTGGATAGTGGGTGTTTCTAAGTGATGACTGATTCCCAGCTGTTAGCAGTGTTAACACCCCCCTCCCACCACAGGTTTATTTATTTATTTTTTAAATTATTTTTTTGTTTTTGGCATCTGGCTGGCACAGAGATCCAGACCTGTGACCTTGGTGTTATAAGGCTGTGCTCAACCAACTGAGCTA
>NW_007727800.1:232223-234654 GCF_000696425.1 Galeopterus variegatus | reverse complement strand
TAAAAAAAATAAAAAGATGAGGCTTACCAGCCAGCTGCCAAAAAAACAGAAAGAAAAGAGGGATTGATTTGGTCTTACCTGAGCTAAGAACCTCTATAAAACAATAAGGATCAGCATTATATTGATTGATCAGCATTAAATGATTACTGACATACCTTATGAGTACTTTAGAAATACTTCTATTGGCCTTATTAAGTTTAATAAAACGTGGTTCATAAGTAAATCACAGTGTGGTTTTTCTCCATTTCTGTGTGTAGAATTGGCTTGCAGATCCAAATGGTGGGCCAGAAGGAGAAGAACAGATTCGAGGGGCTTTGGCTGAAGCTCGGAAAATAGCAGAATTATGTGATGATCCTAAAGAAAGGGATGACATCCTACGTTCCCTTGGAGAAATATCTGCTCTGACTTCTAAATTAGCAGATCTACGAAGACAGTATGTATTTGTTTAATCCTTTCCATTGCCCTTTAATATCTTTTTCTCTCTCTCTCTTTCTCTCCCCTCACTCTCCCTCTCTCTCTTCTTTTTCCCTAAGAACACATGTAGTTGAATTCCCATAGGTTAAATGCGTATATGATTCTCCTCCACTGTATTCCCACTGATTCTGTGTGATATAGCTAGTTCAGGTATTACCTCTATTCTATCAACAATGTAACTGAGGTTCCATGATTTATTGCTAATCACATAATTTTAAATTAATAAATTTAAGAGGCTAAGAACTTACTTGTGATATAGTTTTAAAATTTCTGAGCTAGGACTTTCCCTGCTAATCATGTTTGTGACATATCTGTTCCCCAGACATATGAAAAGTAATTTTTGTGGCTAGCTGTGAAGACTCCTGTGTGTGTATGTGTCGGGGGAGGGTGGGCATAAGAAGGTATTTTGTTCCTTCTCCCCAGCAATGTTATTTCTTTTTTTTTGGCAGCTGGCTGGTGTGGGGATCTGAACACCTGACCTTGGTGTTAAGGCTGTGCTCTAACCAACTGAGCTCACTGGCCAGCCTTAAGCAGCAATTATAAAAGATCCTTAAATTATATTTCCTAAGTGATTATTCCTGTAACAATGTCTTCACCACAGCTTTCTCTCTTAAAGGCTTTCATGGCACCTACTTTGATTTGGAAAAGAGATGTTGCTTTCTTCTTCTTTTTTTTTTTCTTTTTGTCTATTTTCGTGTCCGGCAACGGATCGCAACCCTCAGTGTCGCCCCCGTACCGGACCGGGGACCGGCAACGGGATCGCAACCCTCGGTGTTGCTCCCACACCTCGCTCAGCCAGTGAGCGGGAACCGGTCTGTATGTGGGATCTGAACCCTCGGCGGGAGCGCCACCACACTCCCAAGCGGCGCACTGTAGCAGTGCGCCACCGGGCCGGCCCACTTTCTTCTTTTGATAGATATTTTTCTCTCTTAAAAAACCCCAAAAAACAAAAAACTGCAACACGTGCTAAATGAATGCTAAGGAAGTGTATAACATTGAAAATAAAAGTTGCTCTCTTCTCCACCTCAGTCCTTCAGCCCCACCTTCCAGAATAACCATAGTCAAGTGTCTTGAGATGTTCTGCTTTTCATTTAACTTGCATATTTCATTTCCTGTTCTTCCATAGGAGAATGCCAATTTTTTTTTCCCAGTAAAAGGTACTTTAGAGTTCTTTGAAGTCTTATATTGATCAAGAGGGCAGTCCTGGCTAAGAGAGCAGACTCCTGCCTAGGATCATGAAATAAGTTTGGTAGCAGTAGGGTAGACATACTTTAGGCAGCAGGTTGTGGTGATAGAGGCCAACTTGGGTAAGTGCTCAAATTTGATTTTATATCAAGCTCAGTCACTTGGGAATCACTGTTTTATGCACAAAATCTTGAATTATTTAGGTGGGGTAAATGTATTATTTATCAACTGTATAATATAATGTCTCTGCAGTTGGGTCTATGTTTGTTAATATCAGCCCATTAATACAGTCTCTTTACATTCTTATTAATTTGAAAATACTCAAAAGCAGAGACTGTATTCTCAGGAGCTAACACAAGTTCATATACATAGTAGGCACTCATTAATGTTTCTCAATGATGAAGAGATAATTAATAGTAATGGTGATAACAGCAGACTTTCATGTGTGGTCACTACTGACATCATTACTAATTACTATAACATACACATAAACATACATATATATAACCTCTATATAACCTGCCGGCAGCAGGAGTAGCCGTGATGTATGAATAGAAAAAAAACCACACACATTGTCTTTCCTCTGCTCTCACAGCACAATCATCAACACAGAAGACTGACTTCTGTGACCAAATGTTTAGGGGTTTTTCCCCACTAGCAAGCAAGCAAGCAAGCAAGCAAGCAAGCAGTTCTCCAGAGGACACCAGCTAGGTGCCCTTCAATTCACTTCTGATACTACCTGAAGATAGCGTCAGCCCACAGGCAGGCAGTC
>NW_007727800.1:170889-231369 GCF_000696425.1 Galeopterus variegatus | reverse complement strand
AGCAGTTCTCCAGAGGACACCAGCTGGGTGCCCTTCAATTCACTTCTGATACTACCTGAAGATAGCGTCAGCCCACAGGCAGGCAGTCCTGGGGACTGAGCCCTCACTTCAGATGCCAGTTGCAAGCCCAGGTCTCTGGAACTTCTGACCAACCAGCTACAAGTCAGGGTTCTCACAACCCCCTCCTTGGATTCAATTAGCTTGCTAGAACAGCTCACAGAACTTAGGGAAACACTTTTACCAGTTTATTACGCAGGATATTTTAAAGGATACAAAGAAACAGCCAGATGAAGAGATACATAGAGCGAGGTCTGGAAAGGTGGCAAGTGCAGGAGCTTACATTCCTGTGGAGTTGGGCTGTGTCACCCTGCCAGCACGCAGATGAGTTCAGCTCTCCAGAAGCTCTCTTGACCCAGTTCTCTTGGTTTTTTTATAGAAGCTTCATTATATAGTCATGATAGATTAAATCATTGGCCATTGGTGATCAACTTAACCTTCAGTCCCTCTTCCTTCCCAGGAGGTTGGGGGGTGGGACAGAAAGTCCTGCCTTGGTCTTTCTTGTGACCAGCCCCCATCCTGAAGCCACCCAGGAGCTGCCAGCCATCATTAGCATAGGAAAAGATTCATCACTTTGGAGAGTCTAAGGATTTTAAGAGTTATAGGTCAGGAGAGAGGGATGAAGACCAACTATATATATTTACGATATCACACATGATAAATGTTTTCTTTGTGTAGCTTTACAGTGAAAAATAATAATAATAAAATAAAAAAATAAAAATAAAAATAAGATACCAGGTGACTTTCATTCACACTGGACTTTAAGAACCATCAGAATCTGATTCAGTGCCTTGCCTGCCTGTGGGCATGTTGTCTTTGAATTATGTAACCACCCAGTTCAATCAGTTATGGCAAGGATTGGGGACTATGTGGTACTAACATAAAGCATTATGTACAGTAGCTAAGAGTAAGGACTCTGAAGTCAGAATGCTGGGTTTGCATCCTGACTCTATCAAAGTAAGTAAAGGTGGCTGGCCAGTTAGCTCAGCTGGTTAGAGCGTGGTGCTGATAACATCAAGGTCAAGGGTTCAGATCCCCGTCCAGGCTAGCTGCCAAAAAAAAAAAAAAAATATATATATATATATATAAATAATATGGATATATATGGAAGTTACTAAAACTGCTGCTAGACCTTTTTAATACATGAATAAGAAGTATATATAGGGCCAGCCCGGTGGCGCACTGCTACAGTGCGCTGCTTGGGAGCATGGCGGCGCTCCCGTCGAGGGTTCGGATCCCACATACAGACCGGTTCCCGCTCACTGGCTGAGCGAGGTGCGGGCGCAGCACTGAGGGTTGCGATCCTGTTGCCGGTCCCGGTCCGGTACGGGCGCGACACTGAGGGTTGCGATCCNCTAGCCCACAAAAAAAAAAAAAAAAATATATATATATATATATATATATATATATATATAAAGTAAGTAATGGGCCCTTGGGCAAGCTATCCAACCTTGTGCTTCAGTTTTGTTTTTGGAATAATGGAGATAATACTGGTATTTACCTCATAGGGTTGTTGTGAGGATTAAACAATATAAGAAGATTGCTCCCAACAGTACCTGGCAGAATTAAGATCAGAAGATAGTACTACTACTAATTCTGTTATAGCTACTTCAACAACAGACATGGCTACCTGGGCCACCTAGTTCCTGAGGGAGCGTGTGTTTTCAGTGGTGGCAGGCTGAGGGGTCAGCTAACCTAGTGGGAATTGATTGGACTCAGCTAACCAAATGATCGAGCTGGACTGAGCTAGACTGACCCAAACTCATATTTAATGTCTTAACTAGGACAAAACAATCTGAATTGAAATTATTAATTTCTTGCTGGCCAGTTAGTGCAATTGTTAGAGCATGGTACTGCTGATAATACCAAGGTCCTGGGTTCAATCCCTGAACTGGCCAGAAAAAAAAAAAAGAAGAAAATTAATTTCTTATGTAAAGGTCAAGTAAATAAGCCACTCCTTTCTTTCTTTCTTTTTCTTTTTTTTTGGGAACAGCCCAAAAAGCATCCTACAGGCTTTTTTTTTTTTTTTTTTTGAGATGACCGGTAAGGGGATCTTAACCCTTGACTTGGTGTTGTCAGCACCACGCTCTCCCAGGTGAGCTAACTGGCCATCCCTATATGGGATCCGAACCTGTGGCCTTGGTGTGTTATCAGCACCACACTCTCCCAAGTGAGCCACGGGCTGGCCCCAGCCACTCCTTTCAAACCAAGTTAATGGTTTTCATTAGCAATTTGTCATCTTGTTTCCTGCACCCAAAGTTTGGCTGTCCTCTGCTCAGAAACAAAGGACCTGTCAGTCCCAAATGTTGGTGCAAGGAAGGAAGTTTATTATCTGATGTCTGAGGAGACAGCTAAACTACAACTGTTTCGGGGTCTTAGGGTTTTGGGGGGAGGTTTATATAAGACAAAAGGAATTGGTGCAAGGAAGGAAGTTTATTATCTGATGTCTGAGGAGACAGCTAAACTACAACTGTTTTGGGGTCTTAGGGTTTTGGGGGGAGGTTTATATAAGACAAAAGGAAAAAGGGAGTAGTGTATTGAAAAATGCCACAGGAATAAGGTTGGTTACTACATTCAGGTCAGAATGTTTTAATTTCTGTCCTTGTGTTCAGTCCTGTGAAGCCTGGAATTAGCATTTATCGTTAGCATTTAAGTCATCTCAGTGTACATAATTTCTATGTGTGACAGGATGGCTGTTTCTTTCCCTGCAGGGGGAAAGGAGATTCCCCAGAAGCCCGAGCATTGGCCAAACAGGTGGCTACGGCCCTGCAAAACCTGCAGACTAAAACCAACAGGGCTGTAGCCAACAGCAGGCCTGCCAAAGCAGCTGTCCACCTAGAGGGCAAGATTGAGCAAGCGCAGCGGTGGATTGATAATCCCACAGTAGATGACCGGGGAGTTGGTAAGGGCATCGTGCACTTTACCCTCATTAAACTGTGCGAATAAGCAAGTTGTTGATATGGGCCCTGTAACATCTGTAATTAGGTGCAGAAAGGGTTCTTCAGTCACTGGTAAGTCACGTGTCAGTGTGATTCCATTTCCAAATGTAGCCAATAAAATTCCCGTGATTTAATCAAGAAGTATTAGAGAATAAGTGATTTTGCTGTGGGCAAATAGAAAGGTCCTCATGTTAGAACTGAAACTTTGAACTAATTATTGTCAGCCCTTCCATCCTATAGTTTTTCTATTATTAAAGTCCTTGCAAAGTACTCAATTAAATATAATTTTTGCAAGTAAGTAAAAGACATTTAACTACCGAAGTTATTTCAGTTGTGAGGGCTTCTGCATCACATGGTTACCTGTAGAGTTTATAACCTAAAATTTTGATTTTTGGGAGACTTTGGGAATGGATATGTAAGAATTTAGGTTACTTTATGATAGTAAGCCCACCAAGATGGAAAGATCTTTACTCTATCTTTGTTATACTTGTTGGATATAAAGAGAAATTTTAAAATTGGTGATACCCAGTGTTGGTTAGGGGTTGGGGAATTGGGTAGATGTATAATTTTAACTGGCAGAGGAGTAAATAGGGACAAACTCGCTGGATTTGGAATTATATGTCAAGAGCTTTAAAAAAGCTCATACCCATTGACTCAGCAATTTGACTTTTAGGAATTTTTAATTAGAGATGTTTCTAAAGATTTACATACATACGAGGATGTATGTAAATAGTGTAAATGTAATTGGGTAGGGGACACAAAGAATCATTACGATTTGTAATGATGAACATGCTAATAATATTGATTTGATTATCACATGCTGTACACAAATACTGATAGTCAACTCTGTACCCCATAAATATGTATAACTGTTTCAATTTGAAAAATAAATTTAAGAAAGATAATTAAGAAATAGTATAAATGGCAAAATAAATATTACATAGATTGTAGAACATGATTTTTTAAAAGATAGTGAAGTGAAAAAATTCTCATGTTAAAAAGAACCAAGGAATAAAAGTTAATGTATAGTATGATCCCAATTTTTAAGAGAGAAATGCATGTATGTATAGGTATATGGAATGCATTAAAAAACAAAAAAGACTGGAAGGAAAGTTCTAACATAATAATCTCTTAAGTGATTGGATTGTGGGTGGTTTATCTACTCTTATTTATACTTTTCTGTATTTCCCTCAATTTACCTTTTCTTGGGAAACCCCCTGTCCACCACTAAATGTTATTTAAAAAAAAAAAAGAAGTTGTTAGAATGGCATTGCAGTTGTCTCCTGTGGATCTATGTGAGTTTCAGTGTTTTCCTCTTGGTCTAGGTCAGGCTGCCATCCGGGGGCTTGTGGCTGAAGGGCATCGCCTGGCTAATGTCATGATGGGGCCTTATCGCCAAGATCTTCTTGCCAAGTGTGACCGAGTGGACCAACTGACAGCCCAGCTGGCTGATCTGGCTGCCAGAGGGGAAGGAGAAAGTCCTCAGGCGAGAGCACTTGCATCTCAGCTCCAAGACTCCTTAAAGGTAGAACTCAGGAGTATATAGCATCATGCTTTTATGCTTACTATTATTAAAAAGTAAGGGAGGGAAGAGAGAGTTTTTAAAAATATATAATTTCTTGGGTCTAGGGCAAATGAAAAGAGTGTGACCCAGGATATAAGGAAATCCAGACTTATTTGGTAAAAAGCTCACCAGCATGTGGTAGCACCTAAAAGTCGTGTTTTCCAAATTTCATTCAATCAAGAGCTCTTTAATGATTTTTGCTCTATCCATGTATCACCTGTACTTTTATTTAGTCAATATTTTTCTTAGAATGAACTCCTTTTTAAAACTTAAGTACATTTATTTAAAAGAAAACCTTGGAATAATCCTGAAATGATGTTCAAGTTGTATTTTTTCTATTATCCTTTAAAAGAAACACATAATTATTAACATGAAAACATTTGTCTGTGTGATACCTAAGACCATCTCAGGTACCACTGGCTACTACGTGTTGCCCACCTTGAGAAACAGTGGGGGTGGTGGAGACGTCTTTGTATACATACTCCAGAAAACTTAAATTGGATTAAGTGTGATAACGTGAAAAAGAGCTTTTTTGTGACTTCTGAGAATCCTCTTCTTTAGACCCATTTAAAGAAATTGATACATATATCGGTTACCAAGTTTTTCTAGAAACTTAATTGAAAAAGACCTGGATAAAAAAATTTCCGTTCTTGATTTCTTTCCTCTTAAGGATAATAAATTGCTTAGAAATTTGGCACTTCATCCACCAAATAATCTTTACAGTTACTATGGCCCTTATCACGCCCCCACCCCCAGCACTGGGAATGGTGAGGAACTCTGTCCCATCTCAGGGCCTTCTTTGGGCTCAACTCCATGATTCTCAGTGTCATTTCATAGAGGCCACTAAGAAAGAAAGTAAGGTTTCTTGATTGGGTGGAACAGTCTCCAGGGACATGCAGATGCAGATCATGTCTTACCTCTTCTACTAGGCACCAGTCTCTTAGAGGCCAGGACTCGTAAAGTATACCTGTTTTGTGCCAGCTCACTGCTTTGTACACAGTTAATACTCAATCTTTATGAAAGAAAGACGACAAGGAGAGGAGGAGGAGTAAGGACGTTAGCAGATATGCTTTGGGGATATTTCTGGAAATTTTCATTTGTAAACACTTTTTTTAAGGATCTGAAAGCCCAGATGCAGGAGGCCATGACTCAGGAGGTGTCAGATGTTTTCAGTGACACCACAACTCCCATCAAGCTGTTGGCAGTGGCAGCCACTGCCCCTCCCGACGCACCCAATAGGGAAGAGGTGAGTATCTGAGGCACAGGAGTAGTAGTTGGGAAATTGTGGATGAAAGGTGGAAAAGTAGAAGGGGAAAGCCCTACCATCTCTTCTTTTAGTCCAAGTACATCAGGAATAAAGAGGTGAGTATCTGAGGCACAGGAGTAGTAGTTGGGAAATTGTGGATGAAAGGTGGAAAATTAGAAGGGGAAAGCCCTACCATCTCTTCTTTTAGTCCAAGTACATCAGGAATACCTTTAGTTGCAAGCAGTAGAAGACCTGACCATCAGAGATGAAAACAAACAGTGTTTATTTTTGTCACGTACCAAGAAACATGGAAGTTGGTAGCCTTGGCATTAGTTCAGCAGCTTAACACCGTGAAAGCTGGCATTTCTGTGATTTTTCTTGGTCTTTTCCTTGTTGTGTGGGATAATTGTTGCAGCCCCAGGCATCATGTTCAAGGCAGGAAGAAATGAAGGATGGGGTACTCCAGTCACACTTGTCCCTTTTATCCCAGTACTTCATTCTCAACACAGAAGTCAGGATGATCCTTTTAAATCATTTGATGTCATTTCCTACTCAAACCCTTCCACTGATTCCTCCCTGTACCAGAAGGAAGTCAGAGTCCTTTTAATGATGTCAGTGATGTGCTGGTAAGCCTACGCTCTAGAAAACAAAAAAGCAAAAAATCCTGATTTGTAATGTTTGTTGATTCCCATGATATAAATACTCCCATTGCGGCTATTTTAACATGAAGTCACTGGAAGAGCTGGGAAGGGAAAGGCGCGTTTGGCTCTTGTAAGCTGGCGTGCGTCCGTACAAGTGGCTTCAGCGCACCACTGCATCTGGGCTCCCATCTAATTCTCTGACCTCGTGTGGGACCATTCTTCCCTCTCTTGCTTCTCTATCTCCATGGAGCTCCTTTAATTGCATTCCTAATGTCCTCGAGCTTGTTTGTGTGTTCCAACTGTGGAGACTTTGCTCTTGGTTTTCTCTCTGGTCTTCCCACAGATAACTGTATGTATTATTCACCCATTTTCTTCAGCTTTCTACTGAAATGTCACTCTTGGGTGACACCTGAAGTAGCAGCCCCACCCCCAGGGATTTCTTAATCTCCATATCCTATTTTCTCCTTAGCATTTATCAACATTTGACATATTTACCTTGGTTTTTGTTTGTCTCATTCTTGTTAGCATGAAAACTCCATGCGGGTAGGGGTGTTGTTTTGTTATTGCTTTATTTCCAGTTTTTAGAACAATGCCTGGCACATTGTTTGTTCTAAATGAATAAAAATAAAGGCTTTTCCAGAAATCCTCCAGGAGAGTTTTGCTTATGTCTCATTGGCTAGAACTCGGGTTCATGGCCACCCCAGCTGCAAGGGAATCTAGGAAAGCAAGTATTTGGTTTTCCAGCCTTTATAGTATTGGCAGCAAAGGAAAAGGAGTTTGGTCAGGCATCCAAGACAATCTAGATCTGGTGGGTGGAGGTTTGTGTTATTTTTGTTTGCTAATGACCCCAGTCTTCTTTCTCTAGCCTAGGTTATTAGACAGTTCAGCTCGTGATCCCTTAGGCTGGGATCATTTGCTGGTTTTTCATTCCAGACTTTTTCTCTGATATCTGCTCCTGTGCACCTAGATGCTATAGGTTCCTTAGCATTTATAGTCTTTCTACTGTTCTCTCTTAGAGATTTGTGAGTTACCACTGACTTTTCCCTTCCTCTCATCTTCTCATACCAACAAACAACCAGGGCATGCTAATGTGATCTCACAAATATTTCTTGAGTCCTTTCCATATTCCATTCATGTTGCCACAGCTCTACTTCTGATTCTTGTCCCTTGCTGCTTGTGTGACTACATAGCTCTGACTGGTCTTCTTTGAATCTATCACTAGGCCACCAGTAAAGTAAAAATACAAATCTGACCGGGTATTCTCCTGCTTAACCCCTTCAATGGACCTTCCCTTTCACATAGGATAAAACCAGAGTTCTGTGATCTGGCTTCTACTACTCTCTCTATATCTATTTCCTACAAATCCCAGCCTCTCAATTCTTGCCCCAGGAATACCAGGTTGCTTGTAGTTTTCTGCATACTCTGTCCTTTCTCAGTCTCTGTTTATCTTCCCCTTCTTTTTTTGGCTAATTCCTGTTTATCCTTTATCCCGTTATCCTTTCTTTCCTGGATAGGTTAAGTACCTTTTCTTTTGCTTCCATGATATCAGTGCTTATTTCTATTATTACACATAACACAGTGCATTATAAGTTTCTGTTTATAGGCCCTTCCCCACCCCACCCCCACTAGACTGTGAGCTCCTTGAGATGCAAATATTGTATCTTATTCATTTTTGTATCTTCAGCACTTGTGCCAGGGTCTGGCATATAGGTGCTCAGTAAATTTTGGTTGAGTGATAAGAAAAGCAAGCAAAGCAGTCAGTTAAATCAGACAGAGCAGCAGACATAGTCTGGGATCAAGATGGTCAACCAAGGTAGGCAAAAGCCCTGTAGATCCAGAGTGTGGGAGACAGCTAATGTAAGAAACAAGGTCAGAGGCCAGGAGGAGGGACCAGGACATCAGGGATTTTAGGCAGAGGTTCTGAGTATTAAATGGCAGGAACCCAGGTGGCTGAATCCAGATGAGGCCAGGAAGTGGAAGAGACTTGAGAGGAAAGACACAGAACACTGGCAATGAGATTGGAGCTTGCTGTTGAGCCAAAAAACATTTAGAGATTGTCTGCCTAGAACCAGAACCGGTCTCCAAGTTTGGGCAGGCAGACCCTCAGGAAGAGGAGGGAGGATGTATTCTGCCAGGCAGTTTCTGATATGCTCCATTGCTCCATGTACAGTATAAACCTGACCCAGTGCTGTTTGATATACCTTGCTTTTTCAAGCATAAGTTCTAATAATATTATCCAAATGACAGAAGAGCTTTTGTCATATTTAGAAGTTAGGTAGTCCCCTTCATGGTGTGTAGTCTTGCATAATATCCATGTTGAAGGAAAAGGTAACTTTTCAAAAAATTTCAGAGCTGGGCCAGCCCATGGCTCACTTGGGAGAGTGTGGTGCTGATAACACCAAGTCAAGGGTTAAGATCCCCTTACTGGTCATCTTTTTTTTTTTTTTCTTTTTTTTTTTTTTCTTTTTTTTTTTTTTCTTTTTTTTTTTTTTCTTTTTTTTTTTTTTCTTTTTTTTTTTTTTCTTTTTTTTTTTTTTCTTTTTTTTTTTTTTCTTTTTTTTTTTTTTCTTTTTTTTTTTTTTCTTTTTTTTTTTTTTCTTTTTTTTTTTTTTCTTTTTTTTTTTTTTCTTTTTTTTTTTTTTCTTTTTTTTTTTTTTCTTTTTTTTTTTTTTCTTTTTTTTTTTTTTCTTTTTTTTTTTTTTCTTTTTTTTTTTTTTCTTTTTTTTTTTTTTCTTTTTTTTTTTTTTCTTTTTTTTTTTTTTCTTTTTTTTTTTTTTCTTTTTTTTTTTTTTCTTTTTTTTTTTTTTCTTTTTTTTTTTTTTCCCCTTTTTTGTGACTGGTAAGGGGATCGCAACCCTTGGCTTGGTGTCGTCTGCACCACGCTCAGCCTGTGAGCGCACCGGCCATCCCTATATCAGATCCGAACCCGTGGCGGGAGCCCCGCTGCACTCCCAGCGCCGCACTCTCCCGAGTGAGCCACAGGCTCGGCCCTGGTCATCTTTCAAAAAAAAAAAAATTCAGAGCTAAATGAACAGTTAGTAGATGGTTTGGCATTTGGGGTTAATAAAAGTCAGCCGTCCTTGCCCTTCTGTGTCATGCCTGAGTGCGAGCACCAGCTATCACTTTCCCCAGGGAGGTCACGGGCAGAGTTTTTACAACATTAATGGTAGTGGGATCTATGACAGATGTTGCTCTGGGGAGGCTGGAGATCAGTTTAGTGCTCTCTGTGGATATTCTGGGCTTTTAATACACCCACCTATCTATAGTAGAGCTGTGAGTGGGTCTGACTTCAACCTAGAGGATGGGCCTTTTGAGAATGGGGATTATTTAGCTTTTGTGTTCTGTGAATTCCTTGTTGCAGAGTAAACAATGCTATGTGTCCTGCTTGTACTTGGTTAGCACTGGTTGAACTGAAATTCAAGGGGTGTGTGTGTGTGTGCACGAGTGTGTGCGTGTGCGTGTGCACGAGTGTGTGCGTGTGCATGTTCATATGCACATG
Source organism: Galeopterus variegatus (assembly GCF_000696425.1). Classification (NCBI taxonomy): domain Eukaryota; kingdom Metazoa; phylum Chordata; class Mammalia; order Dermoptera; family Cynocephalidae; genus Galeopterus; species Galeopterus variegatus. The sequence continues at coordinate 221,423 of NW_007727800.1, read as the reverse complement.
ATACTTACAGCCAAACCTCTGAGGAGCTAAGACTTGGTGTTTGACTGTTGTTTTATTAACTAGGGTTGGATGTCATTTCTGAAGTCCTTGTTTGAGTGGTTGCTTCTGCTTAAAGAGAGAGAGTTTTTTTAGGCTGCCTGACCCATTTTATTGAAATAAATTTTCTTGATGTCTTTGTTTTTTCCTCAAGGTATTTGATGAGAGGGCAGCTAACTTTGAAACCCATTCCGGAAGGCTTGGTGCCACAGCAGAGAAAGCGGCTGCTGTTGGCACTGCTAATAAGTCAACAGTGGAAGGTATTCAGGCGTCAGTGAAGACGGCCCGAGAACTCACACCCCAGGTTGGGTTTTACTCACTCCTCATTCCAGTACTCATCCTACAGTGCTCAGTAAAGAAAGTTAATTACAGAGCAATTTCTGTACATTTTTGAACACTTACTGTTAGATGGCATTAAAAAAACACATACATACCCATAGTGTCAAACTTAGTGATATTTAGGGTCAGGATTATAAGAGACTTTCTACTTTATATATTTTCGTATTGTTTGAATTTTTTTTACAATGACCATATATTACTTTTGAAAGTAGAAAAAAACTTGTATAGCACCCCCCATACGCACACATAATTAAGAAAATAGGATAATCTTGTTTAAGGAGAGGTTAGTTTGTTTTGATTTTAGAGTCTATATCTTTCCCCCAAATCTCTTTGAGGGTATTAAAAAAAAAATCAACTGGTTCCATAACTTGTTTTCTTTTTTTTACTTAGTTGTATCACTAAGACATAGCTAGTAAGTTTGGCAGCAAAAGATGGGAAACCGAAGAAAACAAATTAAATAGGAATTAAAGTTCTGATAGGTGATAGGTTTTCTTAAAAATATCAGCTCAACATCATTTAGCGTAATGTTTGTACAATTTTTCTTCTATTCAAATTATAGAAAATCCATTCTTTTTTTCATTCATTTATTCAGTAGNCAAGTTCCCACAAAAGCCAATGTCACAGATTTGTAAAGCCTAGCACAATTTATAATGGCACTCAATAAATATCTACTGAATAAATGAATGAAAAAAAGAATGGATTTTCTATAATTTGAATAGAAGAAAAATTGTACAAACATTACGCTAAATGATGTTGAGCTGATATTTTTAAGAAAACCTATCACCTATCAGAACTTTAATTCCTATTTAATTTGTTTTCTTTTTTTTATTTAGTTGTATCACTAAGACATAGCTAGTAAGTTTGGCAGCAAAAGATGGGAAACCGAAGAAAACAAATTAAACAGGAATTAAAGTTCTGATAGGTGATAGGTTTTCTTAAAAATATCAGCTCAACATCATTTAGCGTAATGTTTGTGCAATTTTTCTTCTATTCAAATTATAGAAAATCCATTCTTTTTTTCATTCATTTATTCAGTAGATATTTATTGAGTGCCATTATAAATTGTGCTAGGCTTTACAAATCTGTGACATTGGCTTTTGTGGGAACTTGTGGGGAGAGATGGGGGAAATAAGTATGTCTCGTAATCGTTCAGTGTTTGCCTGTGTGGCATGTTAATCTTGAAAAGTCACACTTATCCAACTTTTAAAAAAAATTTTCATAAAATATGAACATGTCTAACTTTCTTTAAAAGATTCTGTAAAACACGGAACATAAAACTTCAGTATAAAACAAAGATTCCTAAAAAAAGAGAAACAGAAAATTAGACATCAACTATGGAAAGAACAAGGACTTTGGAGACAGATCTGGACTTGAATCTTTTGTGACCCTGAGGCTTAGTTTCCTCATTTGTAAAATGCAGCCTATTCCTTTCTAATGGCTTGCTTTGAGGATTAAGAATATACATGTACAGGGCTGGCTGGTTAGTCAGTTGGTTAGAGTGTGGTGTTGATAACACCAAGGTCCAGGTTCCCTCCCTGTACTGGCCAGCTGCCAAAGAAAAAAAAATGTGTGTGTATAGTTTGTATCTTACTAGATACTTAGTAAATGTAGTAAATGCTAGTTTCTTCCCCAAGTGTTGTCACTGACTACCTGTGACCTCTTGAGCAAGTCACCTACATTTTCTGTCTTGGTTTTCGCATCTGTAAAGTGGAGATATTACCTGTTTGTGTCTCTCACAGTGTTGTTGTAAGGATTCAGTAAACACTTTGTTAACTGTAGACAAATATTTTAATATTATTCATAAATCAGTTTTGAGTAATTTTTAATATCTTTCCTCATGGTGCTTTTTAAGATAGAAGAGTTGACATCAAGGGTTTAAATATAGGTCAGTTTTGTGTGTGTTCTTTTGAAGCATAAAGTGAAGACCCACTAATTTTGTCACTTTATTACCTTCTTAAAATCAAGCTGTGATTGTAAAACTTTTGTGCAAAGGGCCCATTCTGGGGAGCTGTGTGTGAGACCAAACCTAATGCGTTCATCCTGAAGAGACTTGCCAGTTTTTGGCTTTGCAGTGCCATCTGTAGGTAAAGAAGAGAAAGCTTCGCTGAAGGTTAGTGTTTTGACTGCGAGGGTGCTCTGGTGTTTAAAGGTCATTTTGTCATTGCCAGGTCGTCTCGGCTGCTCGCATCTTACTTAGGAACCCTGGAAATCAAGCTGCCTATGAACATTTTGAGACTATGAAGAACCAGTGGATTGATAATGTTGAAAAAATGACAGGTAGGGTTTTGTGTAAAGTTCTTTTTGCCTAGTCCCTGAGGAATGAGTTCTGAGAAACTCGAGCAGGGCCGGTTATGTTACTCAGCTGTAATTGGACAAAGGGACGGTCACGTGCTTGACAGTGTACTGTGCCCTGATTAAGGCTGCTGAGCAGCCGCGGCTTCTCATTCAAGCCTTGCAACTTGGTCCAAAGAGAGACTCTCTGAGTCTCTTTTATTTTAATGCCACCCTCCCAGTGTGATGTTTATTGTTACAGCTCCTGTCTTCTCTTTGAATAGTGTCTTTGCCCAGTTTGAGTCAGAGTTTGGTTTCAGAGGCTGGGAGGCGGTGTTTGTGGATACAGTAAGTGTCCCTGTCATTTTCAGTAGGTTCACATTTCAAGGAATCACAATAGCTACCATTGAATACAACTTGTCTCAGAGTTTCCTCCAACTTATCAGCTGCGTAGTTTTTTTTTTTAAAAGGAGAAACCAACCACCAACAAACCTGTGTCTGCGATTGGAGTGGCACCTCTGAGTCTTCTTCATTCTCTGTGGAGGGAGGGATAGGAGAGAAGGGCAGACATGAGGAGCGTAGGCTCTTCAGTGTCCCTGCAGAGCCTGCTGTGACGTGGTCCATAGCGGCCAGAGATGAAAGCGGAGCTCCTGAGGTGTCTGAAGAGAGGTAACAGAAGCAGAAGCAGGCTGTTAGGGCTATCGGAATCCTCCGAGTGGCTCATCTCTGGCACTACAAGCTGCCAACAAGTCACAGATGGCCGGGGAGCGAGACGGGCAGGGAGAAAATGTTATGAACAGATGATGTGGTGGAGATGCGCTGTCGGTTTCAGATGTGACCCTTACTTCCTCCTGATGTTGTTGCATTTCTAGTTGTCCGTGGTGGATACGAGAAGGCCAGTGCCAACAGTTGACATAAGTGCTACAAGTCCATATGGTCTTCCGGGCTCCGTCCTACTTTTTTTTTTGACTACGGTATTTACCTGGAAGTTTTTGATTGTATAGAAGAGTTTTGAACTGAGGGAGAAAATTCTGGATATTATACTTTCTCATGAGAAACTTGAGTCGACAACAGTGTTTTGGATTCTGAGTTTTTCGAAAATAGAAACTAAATTCCATTTCTGTTCTTCTGACAGGGCTGGTGGACGAAGCCATTGATACGAAATCTCTGTTGGATGCTTCTGAAGAAGCAATTAAAAAAGACCTGGACAAGTGTAAGGTAGCCATGGCGAATATTCAACCTCAGATGCTGGTCGCTGGGGCAACCAGCATTGCTCGTCGGGCCAACCGGATCCTGCTGGTGGCTAAGAGGGAGGTGGAGAACTCTGAGGATCCTAAGTTCCGAGAGGCGGTAAAAGCTGCCTCCGATGATTTGAGCAAAACCATTTCCCCGATGGTGATGGACGCAAAGGCTGTGGCTGGAAACATATCTGACCCTGGTAAGCAATGCATGATATGGCTCACCTCAGCTGAGAGGTTAACTCAGGAAAAATGGTGAGAGAATGTGCACCCCAAAACCGCCACATACAAAGTCTGGGAGCAAAAACTATAGACACTTAATTTAAGAATGCTAGATTAATCTTTTCCTGTCCAAATCTCTGCAGTATTGGTAGGCTTGTTGTAAATTAGTTTCTCTGGGCTTACTTCTCTGTGCTTTCTTAATGTCTGACTAAATAGCTCCTGACCCTGTTCAGTCATTAATTTGAAAATTTCTCAAAAGGTACACGATAACCAATTTTCCAACCATTTAGCTTATATAACTGGTGTAACTTCTCTTGTGCTTTTCTTAAAATGCTTTTTCCCTGTGAAGTAGTATCTATTTCTATCAAATTTGGAGGGCTTAAGTTGGTCTCTGAGTCTCCTAGGTCCTACGTGAGAGAACCTAGGTTTGCTTTGGCTGAATTTTGATCATATTTTCAGTTTTACTAAAGCAGATCATAATTGGAGCCACTCCTTTGGTTGGAATCATCTGAATTCCTTCTCGTTTCGAACACCTTATGTTTCAAGTCTCACCTATAAGTATAATTCAGTCAATGTCAGAGGGTGGGAAGGAAAGGCTGCCCTATTCATCCCTGGCCCAGGCAGAATCTTTCTAATCTCCTCCGCCCATCATTGCTAAGGACATGCTGGTTTTCTAACTGAAGTTTCTAACAGTTTGAGTGGATTCCTGAATTCCAGATGACTGGAGGTGTAGCAGCAGCTCAACATAGGGGTTAACATGCTGAATGCCAAGTAGGGCAAAGGAGTAAGGAGAAAGGTGAGCAGTACTCCAGGGAATATATGCCCAGCCTGAAACTGACATCTCCCATCTCCTGAGTTGGGCAGGCTTGTCTCTGGACTGCTTCATCATAAGAGAGGCAGTGGGTGCCACCTGAGCCCAAAGTGTTCACGCCTGGGAATCTCTTACTTGTTAGTTGTATAGCCAGGAAGGCACCCTGAACTCTGTAGGAACAGCTGGTTTGTGGTGCTTCCAACTCTTTGCAGGCCTCAGGGCATCTGCCTTGCCCTACCTCCGTTCCCCTTCAGTTACTGCCTATGGTGCATACTAGCAGCTTCACACGCATCTTTTGTTCACAGAAACTAGTTCTTCTGCTGGACAGACAGTTCTTTGGGGCACTGACCTGCCCAGCTGAAAGTGAGGGTGTCTTATGTTTAGGCCTGCAAAAGAGCTTCCTGGACTCAGGATATCGGATCCTGGGAGCTGTGGCCAAGGTTAGAGAAGCCTTCCAACCTCAGGAGCCTGACTTCCCGCCTCCTCCACCAGACCTCGAACAACTGCGAGTAAGTAAATTCAGAGAGATGGGAAGAATTGAGCAGCAAGGTGCTGGGTCTGTAGCAAGAGAGAGGCAGACTGTGTTCTAGAGCCTCAGTCACCAGATGGCTTGGTTTGACTTTTACTTGAAGCTTAGTCGGAGGCAGATCTTGATTTTTATTCCTAACTCTAGTAGAGTCATAACCTAGTGCTTATGCATGGTTCCGTGGGGGTCTGTGGTATTGGTCTGCTGTGATGGGGAGTGCGTGGAGCAGAGGAGCTAGCTTTGGTAAGTGTGGATGTAATGAGTGATGAGGTAGTGAGTGGTGGTAAAATCTGTATAGCTTGTGGTGAGATTTTATGTGTTCCCAGTTGATAATGGTAAAACTGAGGTGATTAGAATCTGTGTAGGTCTTTTCTTATACTTGACTTTTTTTTTAGTAACAAAAGGAATCATGCTTTTAAAAATTTCTTCCCCAACTATAATTTAAATCTTTTGATAACATACCCCTCTGTCTGCCCCTCAAAGTACCATGAATATACTTTTTCATGTTGTAAGAAGAGGCTAGCTGGGCAATATCTTGCAGATAAAAATCCTAGAAATAGAAATAGTGATTATTTTTAGACATTTACTCCAACTAACAGTATTAGAAATACCTTGACCTTGGGAATAGGTTATCAAGGCAATAATTTGATTTATTCTTTTTGATTTACTTTCCCATATTTAAAATCAGTAAAAGATGTTAAGTTTCTTAGTTGGTTGTGGACAAAATTGGGTCATTGTGCACATAGCTACAGAGCAGTGTTTCCTCAGCCTCCAGCACTTCCTTTGATTCTTTCCAGGTGGGCTCTGGTGTGTGGTTATAGCTGGGGAATGGCTTCTTATGTGATCAGTAGAGTCATGACATTTAGAATCAGGATTTAGGGCTGAGCCTGTGGCGCACTCAGGAGAGTGCGGTGCTGGGAGCGCAACAGCGCTCCCGCTGTGGGTTCGGATCCTATATAGGGATGGCCGGTGCGCTCACAGCGCTCACTGGCTGAGCGCGGTGCAGCCGGTCTCAAAAAAAAAAAAAAAGAATCAGGATTTAGAGGTCATTTGGTCTGGCTACTCCTCACTGAGAGATGAGGAACCTGAGGCCAGGGGAGAGGTTACTTACCTATGCAGCTGCTCTTTGACAGAACCAGGACCAGAGCTTACATCTTTTGTGAGGATCTTCCTTGAGAATCCTTTTTTTTTTTTTTTTTTTTTCTTTTTTTTTGTGTCCGGCAACGGATCGCAACCCTCAGTGTCGCACCCGTACCGGACCGGGACCGGCAACGGGATCGCAACCCTCGGTGTTGCTCCCACACCTCGCTCACCCAGTGAGCAGGAACCGGTCTGTATGTGGGATCCAAACCCTCAGCGGGAGCGCCGCTGCGCTTCCCAAGCGGCGCACTGTAGCAGTGTGCCACCGGGCTGCCCATTCTTTGAGAATCCTTGATCTGGTAGCACTATACGTGCCTCAGCTGCTAGCTTTTCATGGAGGAAAAAAATGATGAAAATAAACTTCTGTTGAGATTGAAGCAGGTGGTCCTTGTGGCTCAGTGTGGGTGGTCTTATATGGAGTGAATGTGGTTTTTCTGGGAATGCTTTCTAGAGGAAAGAATTCTAGGGGAGAGTAGTTCCTAAGGCTTCACTTACAACCTGCTTTTTCTTTTTCTTAGCTAACAGATGAGCTCGCTCCTCCCAAACCACCCCTGCCTGAGGGTGAGGTCCCTCCACCCAGGCCCCCGCCACCAGAGGAGAAGGACGAAGAGTTCCCTGAGCAGAAAGCCGGAGAGGTGATTAACCAGCCAATGATGATGGCTGCCAGGCAGCTCCACGATGAAGCTCGAAAATGGTCCAGTAAGGTAAGCGATGAAGCTTTTCTGGTTGAGAAAGATGTCTTCTCAGAAGGGATGAAGAATCATGCACACAGCCCAGGAAGAAGAGTCAATTTGGAGTCATCCTCTCTCTCTGCTTTGGGTCCTGTGTTGTCAATAGCATGTTCCTCTTCTTACCTGTGGTTTAGTGAGATGTTTCTGGTGCTTGATAGTTTCTTCTTACTAGTTACATCTCAAAAGTGAGATGCCTATGGTTTGAGAATAGGGTCCCTTTTCTCTTTGTCCACTAGAGTGTCAGCTGCTCTGACCCTGGGCATTTGGTTTTTTTTAGAAATTGCTTATCTTTTGGGGGATTGCTAATGGTTTTAGATGCTCCATTGCTGATAATCAGAGCTCCACATATGAAACTGTCTTCTGTGGGCTGTGCTACAGCTAGATGAAATATTTGCATTTTCCTTCTATTTTTTCATAGAGGAAGATAGATTGGTTTCTTAGAAGCCATGTGCTTTGTCCTTTCTCAGAATCATTTACCTCTCATCTCAAGACAACTCCAGGCTAACTCCAGCTCAGCGAATCTGAAAGTATAAATATTAATGTGATTGGTGAAAATTTGGATGTTGCAGCAGTCATACTCCACATGAATAACTTTTGCCTGTTTTCCCCTAACTTATGAAAAGTGAGAAGTAGCTTTTCTAGGTTAGAGCGAAATATTATTGCTAACCTTGCAGTGAAATTTAGTTCTAACTTAACTGTTTCTAATGTGACCCTAGATCTTTATTCTATCTGTTTGCTTTTATTCTTTTTACATCCTCAACACTTTCAGGCTCTTGTAGTGAATGTAGTTCCCCAGTGACCTCCTGTACCTGAAGCTGATCTTGGATTTTTTCAGGCTGGGAAATTGACCTTAGTTTTTAACGTTGTGTTTTCCTAAACTGTTAGCTGTGAGCCCAGGTTCTAAGAAGGAAGAGACCTTGCTGGTGTTGGACCTGACCTGTGGAATTGTTTGTAAAGATCTCTCTCCGACTGGGGCATGCACTCTCCTGGGACCATATGGCAGAGTCCCACTGTGCATGGGGAGTTTGGAAAGGTGCCAGGGAAGACTGGTTTTACTCAAAGATTTTAAAGGAAATTTAAATTTCATTGCAATAAGCCCAGATACATTGTGCAGTGAGACACAAAATATACATGAATTATAAAGATAAAACTTAAAAGGGACAGGCAGCATTGGCCTACATATTTGCCCCACTGTGCCACTTGTGGCCAGAAGTCCTTAGGTCTGATTGTCTCCTGAGGTTTGGAGCATCAGGGATATGCTGACTTTGAGTTGTGTGATGTCAGCAGCTACTTGAACCGTGTGTTTGTGGGGTGGGGTTGGGGAGTAATAGTATGTTTGTCCACTTTGGGACTCTGAACCCTAGCAGCAGTGAGTGGCCTCTCCTCCAAGGAATGGGGATAAAGATTCGGTTGAGAAAGTTTAGGTGAAAGGAACCCCTCCCTTGTTGCCCCCGAATCCTCCAACATCACTGTCAGCTTTTAGAGACAGGCTTTGTGTGTAGGATACAACTTTTATAAGTGATATCGACTTCAAATAAAGTTCCACACAAACCCCTCCTTCCTCTTGGTTATGAATGTTTGATGTAAAGAACCTGTGTTCACCATCTTCATTAAATGGTTTGGCTTCATTGAGGCAATTCCTTTTATTTCCTTTCCACCCCAGCATATTTTCAGCATCTGATCCCTTTGCCTCCTCCCTTGGCCTTTTGTAATCCATACCCCTGGTGCTAAATTCATGTTCTCCCCCTCATGGTTCCTGTTTTTTCCTGGGTTCTGATTCTGGGCTCCTGTGAGGGCTTCCCTGAACTGAGCCTCAGTCACGTAGCAAGTCCTTGTGTCACCCCTGTCTGTGAACTAGATAAGTCCAGTTTGGGGTAAGTGGAAACCTCTTTTGCAATGGAAGAGATATATGGTGTACCCGAGGAGAAGATTTCTGAGTCAGTACTAGCTAGCAAAGGATGGGATAGAAGATTGTAGAAGCTTTGTCTCTGAAGACCATGAGGGGATGGAGAGAGCTGTTCTGATGTGTGGGTTTCCCCTGAGGTAGGAGGCTGGACAAGATGTCTTCTTGAAGCTCTTTACAGCTGGGTGATTGCAGGGTACTTGGTAAGTCCTCTTCACCCACCACTGTGTGTTTTCCTGCCTCTTTCCTTGGTTTGGTATTTGTTACCTCTGAAGTATCATTTTTAATTCTGGGTCTTTTAGCTCTTGAGGAAAATAAACTATGTCTGACAGCTGTAGAGCTGACACAAGTCACTTCCTGTGTCCCAGGATGATGTAGAGCAGTGGCCATATGATCCAGCAGGTGTTCACTTTGTTCTGTTCAAAGCAACCTGGGTGGCTGCATTTACTTTTTCCCTCTGGATTCCTTTTAAAGGTAATTGGCCACTATTGTTTGTTTTTTTGGTTCCTAAAAAATGTTTTAATGTGAGAATTACTCTTGTCAAGTTTAACTTTGGTAATAAGTATACAGAAAATGGATGTCACTTTCTTTCTTAGTATAAATATTTCTCTGGAAACCCTTTGCCATTGGGGCAAATCCCTTTTTTTCAGTCACCACAGGGTGGTTTGGGCTGAGTCGTGCTGGAGGCTGAGTGCTCCCCCTTCTGCGGAACTTGGTACATCTGGCTCCGGGACAGTATGCCATTTTCTTTCCCATTCTAGGCAAGCTTTGGTTACTAAACCAGCTGAAGCTCCGTTTCCCAAGTCCTACTGCTCCTACTAACACTATCCCTGTTTCTCATCCTTCCCGCCATCGACAAAGCCGGGTGTCCCAGCCGCAGAGGTAGGTATAGATGTTGTAGCTGAGGCAGATGCGGCTGATGCTGTTGGGTTCCCTCTCCCCCCTGACCTTGAAGATGATTACGAACCTGAGCTGCTGTTAATGCCATCCAATCAGCCGGTCAACCAACCCATTCTGGCCGCGGCTCAGTCCTTGCATCGTGAAGCTACCAAGTGGTCTAGTAAGGTACTGATTAGCACCCCCAGTTGGGGCTGCTCCAAATGCATCCGGCCATGTGCAGCCTTGACACATTGCATCACTCATGATCTGTGTGGGTCCTGTGAGTCTGAGCAGGGTGGGCATCTGTCTGTCTGCACCTTGTTGTTAGAACTAGCTTCACAAGTTTGATAGGTCTGCTAATGCCAGATTAATTGGATTGCATTTATGTTTGGGGGATGAAGAGAGATAAGGTCACTTTTTGTAAGGATTCCTTTTCTTATGAACCTTGTGGCCATCATTGGAGCTTTAAATTCCTTGGGAAGTGTGGATGCATTTCTCAATGACTTCCAGGCCAGGAACCATTGTAGACCATTAAGAGGTCACCTGGCCTGAGTATTGAGCTTTGCTTGCCCCCCATTGACCGCTCACTGATGGCTCAGGCAGAGTTGATCAGGATGAGAAGCAGCTTTATATGGCAGAGTCTCTGGGGAGGACTGCTTGCTGCCCTGCACTTGGCTGTGTGTCAGATGCTGGCCTTGACGGGAGCCCACAGGGAAGGGGGCTTCACTGACTGCTTTTCCAGGTGTCTCAGTGGGAGGGGGTGGCAGTGGGAAGAAGAGAGCACTCAAGGCTGCATGACAGGCAGCAGAGAGCTTTGGCCTTGGGGAATGAACCAAAGCTAGTTTGGGGAGTAGGGAAGTGGGGGGTGGTCACTTTCTTCCCTTTGAAGGTGGCATGTTGCAAGAAGATAGGGTTTGAATGGGTAGTAACTAACTGGCACTGTGCTGTCTTCTAACCAAAGTTATGAAATCCTGGAATGACCCCAGGTCTGCACTGGAAGGGGTAGGCCCAGAGGGCCTTATCTAACACATCCATCACCTCATGACTTCTTCCCGTACCTGTGTTCTCTCTGGCCTGAGACGTTAGACACCTTCTAGCATAAATGATTAGCCACTTCATGGTGCTGTGGAGGTCTCTCCCAGTGTGCCCTGCAGTGGCGTGATTTGCGTATGCCTCACTGCGTTGTATAGAAATTGAAAAGCATGAGGGGAAAAATGGTTAGAGCCTGGCCTTTCAGGTAGTTTTGAATGTTGCAGTTGCTATAATTTTGTGTTGTCAGCCAAAAGATAAACCTTTTGAAGGCATAAAATAAATTACTTGCTTATTGCTTTATTATGACCCAGGAGGGTTTTAGTAACCAAAACGCCAAATCTAAGATAAAGTGCCACTAGTTGGAGTGGGCGCTCCAGTTATAGCCTGACTCATGGTTCTCTTTTCCTGATGCCTCCCTTGATATCCTCTTAGATGAAGGTTCCTCTAATTGGAGGCCTCACTTAGCTTAGGGGACTGAAGAAGATCCTTGACCTTTTTACGTGTGAAAAAATTAAAATAACATGTTCTTTCATGCTGACGGGACAAACAAGAGGCAGGAGGAGGAGGGCCAGAGCAGTCCAGGTCAGAAAATACCTCTTTTTTTCTCATCCAGGCTGAGAATAGTTTCTTGGGGCTTTAAGTTCTAGTTAAGTAGTCCTTAGCTGCTATTTGCAATCAGGATAAAGGTGAAGAGGGTGATTTTAGCGTCTGGAAAGGCTCCTCTGTATTTTTCCCCTCAGGCTAGCTTTACTGCTTTCTCCCTATAGAAATGAAAATGCCTGATTAACCAACTCCTTGGCCCTGTCCCCATGTTATTGACACGATTAACCTGGAGATGCTGAAGTGCTTGTTCAGTGCTGTGCCTGGCGCGCACATGTTTGTTGCCCTGTCGGACTAATATCCAGGTCTTCGTTTTTTTCAGTCAGGAGATCTCTCTTTCTCTCTTTCACATCGAGTACTGGGGCGAGTGCCCTGGCTCACTGTTCTTTTTATTTCTCCAGTGCTATTCGTATCACTCAAGATCGGTCCTTTTCTCCACTTCTCACCCTTCCAGAGGGCTGCTAGAGTGGCAGGCTCCCTCCTTTCTCTGTGCTTCTACTTCCTTCCTTAACTTGGCCAGAGCATGGACAGAGCTCACACTGTATCTTTGCTTCTCTCTAGGGCAATGACATCATTGCAGCAGCCAAGCGCATGGCTCTGCTGATGGCTGAGATGTCTCGGCTGGTGAGAGGGGGCAGTGGTACCAAGCGGGCACTCATTCAGTGTGCCAAGGACATCGCCAAGGCCTCAGACGAGGTGACTCGGTTGGCCAAGGAAGTTGCCAAGCAGTGCACAGATAAGCGGATTAGAACCAACCTCTTACAGGTACTGAGGAAGAGGCCGTGTGTGTGTGTGTGTGTGTGTGTGTGTGTGTGTGTGTGAGAGAGAGAGAGAGAGAGAGAGAGAGACAGTGGGAGGGATGTGAGAGGGAAAGGCCGGAGAAAGAAAACTGGGTGAGTAGGGGAGGAAGAGGCACTTCAGAGGAGAAAGAAATAGCAGAAATAGCACAAGTGTATTTGGGAAGACAGATTCAGGAAAATTTATGTCCTACTCAGATGAAAGAATTTGAATGCTTCTGTTTCTAGAGGGACTGTACTGACCATAGGGAGAAAATAAGTGGAATCCTGTTGCTAATTTACTGAGTGCTGTCTGCATGCCAGCCACTGTGACTACAGATGCAGATAGGTCTTGCCCTCAGGGAGCTTGTGCACAAGACAAACATGGAAACATACCAGATTAAACTTTCTCTTTAGGTATGTGAACGGATCCCAACCATAAGCACCCAGCTCAAAATCCTGTCCACAGTGAAGGCCACCATGCTGGGCCGGACCAATATCAGTGACGAGGAGTCTGAGCAAGTAAGTGCCTGCTGCTTTTGGTTTCTTGCCAGCAGCTCTGTGACGTTTTGCAGTAATTTATTTGAGCTTTGGGGAAATTTTACCTCTGAATCGAATAGTCAGTACGTGGGATGGGCTCTTCGACTCTCTCAGGAAGTCAGTGTTGAAGAGATGCATCAGACCTTTGGAATTGGAAGTAAAGCTTCAACTTTTGTGATTTTCCAGATGGGAAATTGAGGCGTAGGAAGGTTAGGTGTCTGAAGTAACACTACAATCAGTGGCAGTTAGGAGAGAGAGAGGGTCTGCTCTCCAGCTGTCGGGGTGCTTAGTTCCTCAGGGAAGATGAATAGTGCAGGCTTTGCAGGGAGGGCATGAGGTGGTTAGGCCTGTGCCGAGACTGAAATGACAGCTCAAAAGAGGTGTTTCTCTTGTATTCTCTTTAGGCTTCTCTGTCAGAGACAGAAAAAATGATGGTGGGAGGGTTCTCTTAAGTGATTCTTCTTGCATGTACCTTGGAACCACTTCTTGGAGTTTGTCCTCTTTCCCTTCTTCCCTCCCATTTGAGCACCCCTTCCTTTCTTTCCTTCCTTCCCCGCTGGTAGGCCCTGCTCTGAGCCAGATTCCCACTTTCTTCTCATGGTAGGTAGCACATCTTTTGCTGGAAGGCCCAGACAGGGCTCATCATACGTGGTATATGTACAAGGGGTCTTCAGAAAGCTCACAGAAGGATTTGTATTTTTTAATCCCATTTTTCCACAAACTTTTTTTTTTTTTTTTTTTCCCTTTTTGTCTTTTTTACTGACCGGCAACGGGATCGCAACCCTCGGTGTTGCGCCCGCACCGCGCTCAGCCAGTGAGCGGAACCGGTCTCCACATGGGATCCGAACCCTCGGCGGGAGCACCGCCGCGCTCCCAAGCGGCACACTCTCCAGTGTGCCACCGGGCTAGCCCATCCACAAACTTTTTGAAGTATCCTTGTATGAGGCCCTCTATTAAGTGTTATGGGAGTTAAAAAAAAATACGATACACAATCCTTCCCCTTGGGGAACTCACAAATGGTTTGGGAGACCATCTGTTTCTCATCTCTAGGCCAGGAACTGAGGCTGGGGCACTTTAGAGGAAATAAGGAGGCCACTCTTCTTGGTGCCAGTATTGCTGCTTCCACTATCAAATTCTAGCCCAACAGCTCTCACCTTAACCCTCTCTTCTCCCAAACCATTGGAACTGTATTTTCACCCCAACTTCCTTGTATTTTAAGCGGGATTGGGCATCATGCTGTTTCCCTGTTATGTGATCTTTTCTGCTTAAAGAAAGTCTGAAAAAAAATGGGGAGGGAAGGGTAAGACTCAGATATTCAGGCCTAATCATATAGTTAATCAATTAATTAACAAAAATGTATCTTGGAATATCTACCATGTTCCATTAAATATTCCAGTTTTAAAAAAGGTGGAAACTGACAGTGTGGTACAATGGAAATAACACAGAACTGTAAGTCAGAAGTTTTGAGTCTTCATCCTGACTCTGTTGTGTGAGTTTGGTTGGCAATTCTCTGAACCTCTCTGGGCCAAGTGAAAAGGTCAACTGATCAGGAATTCCAGCCCATAGTCATGCCTCTCAGAGCCTGTGAGCCCTCTGAAATTGCATGCACAAATTTTATGCATGTGTTTAGAATTTTTCTGGGGTGAATCCATAGCCTTCATTAAACCCTCAAAAGATCTATGACTCAAAAATAGGTTAAGGGGGCTGGCCCGGTGGCGCACTGCTACAGTGTGCCGCTTGGGAGCGCGGCAGCGCTCCCGCCGAGGGTTCAGAGCCCACATACAGACCAGTTCCCGCTCACTGGCTGAGCGAGGTGTGGGCGCAACACTGAGTATTGCGATCCCGTTGCCGGTCCCAGTCCGGTACGGGCGCGACACTGAGGGTTGCAATCCGTTGCCCGACATGAAAAAAGACAAAAAAAAAAAAATGTAGGTTAAGAATTACTGGGTAATGACCTGCTAAGTTCCCTGATTGGTAGAGTACCAATATGATTTCAGTCCTATAAGTTTATGTGTTTGGAAGATTAATTTATTTAGATTTTCATGGATTTATAAGGTGATTATTTGCTTGGTTTGTACATTTGGCTGTTTTTTTCATTTATTAATTAAATATGAAATGCCCCCTGTATGCTAGGCACTATCATAAACACTGGGATACAACAATGGACAAAACTGACAAAAATCTCTGCCCCGTGGAACTTAAATTTTAGTGTAGAGACTGATAAAATAAACAAAAAACAAACAACTGAGGTAAAATATATAGTCCATCAGTTAGTGATGACGGGTTCTGTGGAGAAAAATGAAGAAGGAATTGGAGGATGAGGGGTGCTGAGAGTTGATAAGGTAGTTGGTGATTTAAAATAGCATGTGCAGGGAAGGCCTCACCAAGGTAACAATTGGGCAAAGATCCGAAGGTGAGGGGGAGCCATACCTGGGGAAGAAGCATTCCAGGTAGAGGGAACAGCAAGAGTCCTGAGGGAGGAGCATGTTTGAAGACCAAGAAAAGGACATTTTGTAGGCCGTTTGGAGGCACAGTACACAATCAGTGGTGATCGGTTTTGGGTCCTCTTTGGTGCTCCAGCTAAACTACCAATGATGCAGTCAAGTGCAGGGGATGCCACGTGCAAGTGGGGTTAACTGCAGTCCACTCCTGGTTTAAATATATCTTAGAGGCAGGGCTGCATCAGGGACCATGCAGTGTAATGGAGAGCTCCTCTTTCCTTGCAGGCCACAGAGATGCTCGTTCACAATGCCCAGAACCTCATGCAGTCTGTGAAGGAGACTGTGCGAGAAGCAGAAGCTGCTTCAATCAAAATTCGAACAGATGCTGGATTTACTCTGCGCTGGGTCAGAAAGACTCCCTGGTACCAGTAGGCACCTAGCTGAACCTGGCTGGCATAGAAACCCCTACTAAACGGAAGGAAAATGATCTGAGTCCCATGAACCACCCAGAGTTGCTGGGGATTGAAAGCCACATCCTGGCCTGACACATCAGAAAGGAATGGGGGCCTCTTCACATTAGAAAACATTTATGCTCTTTTGTCATGGACACTTTGAAATGTGTCTCCGTAAAGCCTGTATTCTCAAACACAGTTATATTGTGCACACTCTATCCCGATAGGCAGAGTGGGTTTCTAGCCCATGGACTTCACATAAGCTCAGAATCTTAAGAGTGAACACTAGCCAGTCACCCTGCTCTGCCCTTATTCACTAGGGGACAGTTCCCTCTCTGTTTCCTTTTCCCTGGCCTGCATTCTTCCCTCCAGGCTCCAACAACCCAGGCCCCAGGCAAGTCAGTTAAGAAGGAAATCACTGTGCCTTCAAAAGTTATTTTGGGCTTTCCATGTCGTTGCTGACTCTGCCTTCCCTGGGCTGGGCTAGCTGGGTCCTTTTTGGAAGTCAGCTTCACTGCTGCAGGGGAAGGTAGCCTCTGGGGAGCTCCAGCATATGGGGCCTAGATTCATTTCCTGCCCTTGGGCAACTGAATCCTTCTAGTTTCCTAAGGCATAAAACTAAATTTCACTGTCAGGAGGAAATAGCAGAATCACAAGATTCTATCTTTACCATGCCCCTGAGCAATGTCTGTTTTTAGGGACACATCCTGTCCCATATCCTGCCTCGGCCTGCCAAGGTAGCCATCCCATGAACACACTGTGTGTCTTGGTGCTCTCTGCCACTTGGAGAGGCAGAATCGCCAGGGCATGGCCCTGCCCACCCTCCTAGCGGGGCTACTCCCAGGCGCTCCATGCTTTGTCACTGCCTGCAGAGGTCTGTGCTGAGGCCTTATCATTCATTCTTAGCTCTTAATTGTTCTTTCTGAGCTGAAATGCTGCATTTAATTTTTAACCAAATCATGTTTCCTATTCTGGTTTGTGTAGTCTTCCCCCCACATCCCTCCTAAAAAAGATTTTAAAGATGTGTGTGTTTGAAAGATCCTTTTTATCCTTTTGAAATTCAGTCCTAAGAATTAGTCTTGTTCTCCACAAGTATTTAATGTAAAGGCAATCTTCTCTGAAGGACACTTCCTACCTAAGGGAGAATGGTATTTGCAGACTAGAATTCTGGTGCTGCTGGGGATGAATCAATGGAAAACACTTCTCCAATTCCTACCTCTCTTCAACTACAACTAAGCCACTGGCATCTTCTCCTAAGTGTGAGTGTTCAAGAGAGTAATGGGTATGATATTTAATTGTCACCATAGTAAGTTTTCTATTAGGCAAAGAGACAGAGAAGGCAATTTTTCCATGTTTTGTACTTATCACTGCTAAGCATTTCCCAGCACATGAAACCATATTTCTTTCCAAAGCCAGATGAGTAAGAACCCTTGCCTACATGTCCTTCCTTCCCACTCCCTATGTGTTAGATCCCAACATTGAATGTGTAAAACTTGTTTTAAGTTGGTCCTGTACACTCAGGCTTCCTCTCTTTCAACTGATGAAAATTATTTCCAAGGCCCTCAGCATATTTGTATAGTTGCTTACCTGATATAAATGCAATATTAATGCCTTTAAAGTATGAATCTATGCCAAAGATCACCTTTTGTTTTACTAAAGATTACTTAGAGGAAATAAGAAAAATGTTTGCTCTCAAAGTTCTTCCAGTGTTTTGAGATACTGGTTTACAGTTTATGCCCGATGTGCTTTTCTCTAATATAAGTGCTCACGATAGTGAAGGAAGAAAAAATCCCTGAATGATGATTAGAGATGTCACCACTACAAAACTACATTTATAAGCTAGGATTTGTTATATGCAAATATTTTCTGCCTCTTATTTTGTTCTGTTTAAGACAATAAAATGCATTTATATAAACCATGCTTCTAAATGATGGGTATGTTATTTTAGCAAGAACTTTTAGGTCAAAGGTTTCTCCTTTGTTTTGAAGAATAGCCAATGAAACTAATCCTCAAGATCTGGAAACTAAAGATTTTTATTCAATCCAAATGTTGTATTGGAAGTAGAAGTCAGCAGTAGTGTGTTTATTTAATAAGGATCTGAGTGATAAAGGACAACTCATACTCTAGAAGGAGTGCAAGTGACAAAGGTTAACAGTAGGCAGGAAGCAGCCAGATGATGTGGATCACTGACTGGAGTAGTCTGTTTTCATCTTAGAAGAGTCTGGTTATTCATGATCCCTAAAAAGCTGAAGTTGAATGTGCCAGAGTACCACAGATCCATGTTTTATATTCCAAAGCACAGTATAGAATAGAAGGGTTGTCAGGAATCCACCAGGGCTGTGAGGCTAGATTTTGGGGACGTATTCCTCTTCTTGCTTGAAGAAGCACTGGCTAAAATAGTAGGAACAGGTTCTTGGAGTAAAGTTGAGACATGTTTTTGCCTGATTTTTTGGATCTGAAAGGAGTAAGTATCATTAAAGGGCAATATTTAGCGTTGCTTACTGCATTTATCACTGCTTTAACTTAGAAAAGTTGCCAACTATAGAGGTAGATTACAGCCCGATAAGAGTTCAAGGGAAATGTCCAAGACTACTGAATCAGCTCAGCAATCTCTAAAACTGTCTCATTTCTGCTGTTCACCTTATATTCACTCATGCTGTCCTGCTGCTGCATTACAGTCATTTTCTCAAATCATTTGCCTCTAAAGGACAATAAGACCAGCATCTTCCAAAGGTTCTTCTGTAGTACCACCTGAGTAAATCCATCAGATGAATTCACTTTGAACAAAATGATTGATGGTGACTCCCTCATGCAGAAAATAAGCATCTACTTAATTTGCTTTGGGGATATATTCCCTTAAGAATTTAGAAAAGGAATATTCTGGGATTAGCTGGAACTCTGTGTTTGAAAAATATTCTACTCCTACTAAGTATTCATGATCTCTGTTATTGGTAGGTGGTGGCAGTGGTGGTAGAGAAGGTGGCTTTGATCACTTATTGCTCAGTCTGTGGCCAGAAGAGTGATGCTTAAAGAAAGTATGAATGACTGTTAACATACTGAGATTAGGAGAGGAGCACTTAGAAGTGCTTTGTAGCAACCCTCACATTTTGTGTAATGATACAGAAGAAAATCTGATCAGGGCCGGCCCGGTGGCACACTGGAGAGTGCGCTGCTTGGGAGCGTGGTGGCGCTCCCGCCGAGGGTTCGGATCCCATGTGGAGACCGGTTCCCGCTCACTGGCTGAGCGTGGTGCGGGCGCAACACCGAGGGTTGCGATCTCGTTGCCGGTCCCCGGTACGGGCGTGACACTGAGGGTTGTGATCCCGTTACCAGTCAGTAAAAAAAAGACAAAAAGGAAAAAAAAAAGAAAATCTGATCATGTTCAGCCTGCTCTGACACTGAGCCTTGCACATCTAAGAATGTTCTAATAAATAGTCAAGCTAAAAGAAAAATCAACTCATTGCTTTTATCATTTTATTGACAGTATAGCCAGAGTCAGAAAAAGGATTTACTTGATTCTATAAATTAATAAATACAATAATTTAATTGTAAAAGGAAACAGTCTACTTGGATGTTTTAGCAGAAGTTGCTAGATGGGACTCTTGGATATAAGAGAAGATAGCACAGGAGGAAAACTGGACAGCCCAGGTATGGATAGTTGAGATTATGGATTCTGCAAAAAGAAAAGCAAATGCTCTGGGGTCTTTTTTGAGGTAAGAATTCTGAAGAGTAAGAGTAAGATAATAAAAATGAAAAGCAATTGAACTGGGTAACCAACCTTAGGTAAAGGGAATAAATATTTGGCAACATTTTGACTTTAGCTGCCAATCTGAGATTGATTATTCTAGAAATTCAGAAGTTGTAAAAAGTGGCTTTTCTTATTAGATGAAAGGCAGGTTGGGTGCCCTAGGCAGGCAAAGGTAAGAATGCTGTTTAGTGGGCTCCCTCTATACAAGCCAGCCCTTGACAGCATAAATGGGATGAGTGTACAAGTTATCCTTAGCATGATAAGAGAGAGTTAAAAGCTGAGAAGAATGAAAGAAGAAAAGAATGGAGCTGCAAGGAGAAGAAAACTCATAGCATAAGTAAGAACAAGAAGGAAATATGAAAAACAAGCACTGATATCTTAACTTTCAGCCTTTCTCCATTTCTTCATGTCTAATGAAGCAAAATAACTGGGCAAACATTACCAAGCCAATAAAATTGTGTGAAATGATACAACTGTACATTGACTTTTCAACCATGATGATCATTATGGTATCGTTAATGTTACTGAGGATTTTGCTTCTGTCTCAATATAACGTACTTCCATGTGCTTTGTAAGCATGGTAGAGACATTTAGGTACTCCAGTAACAATTATGACCACAGTTTCAGGAAGCAATCTATGATTATAACCTTGGGAAGCACACAGTATGAAAAGGGAGATTCCCCCTAAAGTCAAGGCATGGAGGCAAATTCAACTCCTTAAGGAGAACAACAACAAAGAAAAAGATTTAAAAAGACTGATGGTAGTGAGGCAGGCACATTTTCCTAATTTTGCTGAGACATTTAGGCTAACTACAGTTTAAGTGGTGTTGGATAATCTTTATAAAACATGAAGATGGCAAAGGTTTCACTTGTTTCTCTTTTAGTACTTTAATTTGCTTAAAAGTGTAAACACTTGTGCTTGCAGTAACTTCCTAAAAGCAGTAGTGTTCCTTTTTACTACCTTAATAAAGCATTTGCCCCTTTGATACAAATGATTTTTACTGTGCTAACAGCTGAACCAGTGGCACAAAGTTGAGATGGTATTTACTGCAGCAATGTCCCTGTAAATCAAAATCTGAGCTTTACATAAAAATCTTATTTATAAAAAATACAATAACCAAGTACAGTGAGAATGGAGCAAGGAGCAGCAGTGCCCCCTTCCAGGGCCAGGTTGATGTGGCTCTTGCTACAGTGCTTGCTTAATGGCACAAGTGAAAAGCTGAATAAGGCAAACACTTGAAGAGGCAGTTTTTTGTAAACTTTTGGGGCTGGGGGGAATTTCCTGTTGGGACAGACACTGATTTGGGATGGCTAAGATCAGAAGGTGTGACATTTGGCTGCACCTGACAAATCACATCACAGATTAAGATAGCTCCTGCTGGATGAGACCAGTTCATCAATTGTTTTAGGAGAGAGGGTATCACTGTAGCCTTCTGCCTTTACTGTTACAATGTGCAGTGGACAGCTGGTTCCTCTCTATGGAAGAAATCACCTCCAAAATCTTCCTAAGTGAAAAGATACAAAATAAGCTAAGTCATTAGAAAAGTTTCCTTAGCTTAAAGCTTCTTAAGAACCCTACACTGATTACTAAGTGACTTTGTTAGCGATGTGCAGCTTGACACAAATGCTTTAACTAGAATATGTATTCCCACCCACTTGGTACCTAATAGTAGTAACTTATAATGATGCTTGGAAAACAAACTGATCTTGAGGAATTTTGGCCTCTTCTCATGTCCTCACTTGGAACTTTCCAGCTTTTGTGACGTATTTGACTCCTTTAAATGGCTTATATTTCTCCCCATACATGTCCAAGCGGTTTACTTTTAAACCTGTGTCAAAAAGAATGAAAGGAATAAATTATTATCCTAGTCACACTAACCAATACACTGTTTATTTAGCAATGAGCACTATACAGTGAATCTGGTATTAACCCTTCCACCATTTGGAAGCAATGTCCCTTCTACCGTTCAGGAATTATTGTGGGGGTATGGTTTTAGGTGAGATTCTCATGTGGGCAGGGTATGTCTGTTAAGGTTAATTCTACTTTCTGTGAATATGAATGGCTTCCTCTTTGGTGTCTGGGTGAGGGTGAGGGGAAGCTGTGTGAAGTAAGGTGCCCTCCAAAATCACTGGTGTCTGGGAGACTGGTCACGTAGCACAGTGTAAAAGGCAAACTGGAGCTGTTGCACTTTCAATTTTTTTAAACATTTTTTATTTTGGTTGCTCTTTCTAGACAGGGAACATTTGTTACTCTGCTAAGCTCCTAATAATTGAGCTCAGCAAAACTCAATTACCCTTAAACATAAGCCAAACTTATCCTTACCTGAAATTGCAAGTTGCTGGATCCTGAACTGTATGTTGAGGCTTGGATTCTCTTCTGGCTTGGGTGCTCCAGACTGTAAATTTACCAGCCCTTTAAGACTTGGGAGCTTTTGTGGAGTAATTTTTCCCACATCCCATGTTAGTACCTTCAAAAGACATGAAATTAAAAACAATATGAATATCTGTTAACGACAAATGCTCAAAGACAAGGTTTAAACACACTATAAACTTCTTTACAAAATGAAGCACAGTGTCTTAGAAACAACAGACCTGGGATCTGCAATGTGTGACTTTGAATGGGGAGTAAGAATCAACATTTGTTAAGCATTTACTTTTGTATATAGCACTGTGCTCAGCACTATACATGTTATCTCACAGAAGTCTGTTAGGTAGATTTTGTCTTCTATCTGTAAATGAGGAAATTAAGGCTTAGGGAGATCATATGACTTGCTCAAGGTCACATAGTTAGTTAGAGGTAAGGTTGCCATTTGAACCCAAGGACTATCTGATTTCAAATGCTCTTTCCATTATATCACGTTCAGCGTTTCTCTCTGGGCCTGTTTATTTTTCTTATGTTGGTACTTTTAAACTTTTAGCTATGGAACTCTTTACTCAAATGAAATCTTTAGTGTGGAAACTCAATAATAGATAGGAAGGTGAAGCTGTTGTGACTGAAGCTGGAATGAAGAACCAGGGATCTGGAGTTTCTCCTCATCCCTGTGTGGTCTCTTGGGAGGTTTTTTGAATTCTTAGAACTGGTCTTTAACAGTCTTTAACATGACGATCTTTAACATTCTATGACTTTATTCAAAAATATGCCTTTTGAGCCGACCCTGTGGCTCACTCGGGAGAGTGCGGCACTGGGAGCGCAGTGGCGCTCCCGCCACGGGTTCGGATCCTATGTAGGGATGGCTGGTGCGCTCACTGGCTGAGTGCGGTGCGGACGACACCAAGCCAAGGGTTGCGGTCCCCTTACCGGTCACAAAAAAAAGGACAAAAAAATATATATATGCCTTTTCATTTATCAAGCAGCTCAATGACTCTGCTGTTGAAAACAATCATAATTTCTACCACAGCAGGAAGCTGAGAGAAAAATCATCTTTTACAGTTTCTGTGAAAACCCTCTGCTAGAGGCATGTTTAAGCAGGGTGAGGAAGCAGCTTTCCCAGCCAGCATCCCCTGTGAAAGAGTATGAAATGATGCTTTTAAATTAAAAGGGAAGAAAACAGTCAATCAATTTCTATAAAAATCTTAACAGTTAATAAACGATTCTAATATCTTCTTACATCCACATAATGTTTTTCTTTCTTTCTTTCTCATTAGATAGAGGAGTGAGTCTCTGGATTATCAATGGATGAGTAAAGGCACACTCTGAAAGAGGAGAAAATGGATCTCACTTTTCTGTTCATCTACTAAGTAGCAGATATAGGATTTCCTCCACAACCAGAGGCAGAAGCATAGCACAGTATTCTCTCTAGGTTTTTTTTTTTCCTTTTTGTCTTTTTTACTGACCAGTAACGGGATCGCAACCCTCGGTGTTGTTCATCTACTAAGTAGCAGATATAGGATTTCCTCCACAACCAGAGGCAGAAGCATAGCACAGTATTCTCTCTAGGTTTTTTTTTTCCTTTTTGTCTTTTTTACTGACCAGTAACAGGATCGCAACCCTCGGTGTCGCGCCCGTACCAGGGACTGGCAACGGGATCGCAACCCTCGGTGTTGCGCCTGCACCGCGCTCAGCCAGTGAGTGGGAACCGGTCTCCACATGGGATCCGAACCCTCGGCTCAAAGTTTAATTTTTTTTTTTTTTTTTTTTAGACCAGCCGCACCGTGCTCAGCCAGTGAGCGCTGTGAGCGCACTGGCCATCCCTATATAGGATCCGAACCCGCGGAGGGAGCGCTGCTGCACTCCCAGCGCTGCACTCTCCTGAGTGCGCCACCAGCTCGGCCTCTCTCTAGGTTTTGAAGGAACTTTAGTTTTAAACAAGATGCTAAGCCCTTCCCTTTGCCCCTCCCCTCCAAATCACAAAAGATTGCATAAACACTTGCTCACTCTTGATTTGAAGTGGCTGTACCTTGGTGACTGGATCAAATGTATAGCTGCCTTGTGTTGGTGTCAGGTTCATATTCAGCACAACTTTTGGCATGTGAACTGTCACTGTAATTCCTTCAATAGTTTTTCCCATATTCTGCTTTGGTCCAATTGTTATATCAAATCTGCCGGCAGAACTGTTCTCCTTAAAGCTGATGCTATGTTTCACATACACTGGTATTGCCACTAGACTAAAAAAGACACAAAAGCACATACATACATAATTAATGGTATGGGACAGCCTGTAAACCTCAGTCCAGAGTATCTTAATCTGCTTCTAACTCCACAATAGGGCTCTGTACCTCCAGAACTGCAGACTCAGAATGTGCACAAGGGGGAGTTGAGTACGGCACAATGTTCTGGTACCATGTGCTAGGAATTGTTTGATTTCTCGGCAACAAGTATGTGGATCAAGGCAGAAATCAGAAATTTAATTATAGACAATTGGGGCAAACAGCTCTACCTTAAAAAATGAATTAAGATCCCATTGAAAGATAATTTAAAATTATACAACTAAAACAGTTCCTGTGTGATAAGAGCCAAGAAACAATTCCTCTGCTTTTGAACCCTGTCCTTATGTTACCCAAATACCTTCTGATATTTTCAACAGACAAGCTAGCTACAACCCATAATAAATTATTCCTCTAAAATTCAAAGCAGAGAATGACTCGAGCAGGTAAGTTGGGGAATTTCCTGGGGAGCTACAGGTGTAGGTCTGTCTCCTGTTTGCCACAAAGTCTACAGACCATGGTAACATTACAGCACCAGCTCATGGTTTTAACCAGGTTATGCATGGTCCAAAATGCTTGCTTGCTCTCAGCTACAGATTTTACTACACTCTCATTTACTACTACTCTATACTCTTAGATGCAGGGTACACTGATTATTTTAGGCATATACTTTCACCACTTCTCACTGGGTCTCCTAGTGAGCCATAATTCAAGTGAGCAATGATGATCTCAAGTACCCAGCTGTCAGAATGAAACAGGGAAGGGTGGGTTCTACTCAGCACATTCATCTATAATGGCAGATTCTGACTGATGCATCAACATACTTTTGTGAACTGACACGGTATGATATGAGTCGGAAATTTCCATCTGGAGGAATAAATGACAAAACTCTTTCAGATTCCCAACGCTTGAACCGGATGCAGGGGTGGAAGCTGACATCATCCAGAAGCCTTGGGTTCTGCCAGGAAAACAGAAGACAAGCTGTATGCATTGAGTATAATGAATACGGCAACTCTGCTCAGATACTGTCAGAAATGACGATGCTCCCTAAATATAAAGCAGTCATGTGACAGTTTAAGACCATATCAACACAACGTTATAGTTTCATAATGTTTTAAAGCTTACAAATATTTATAAACATTATTTTATTTGAATTTCAATAACTCTATGAGGGAGAAAAGGTGAGGAGTAGTACTTCCATTTCATAGATGAAAAAACTGACATTGAAAGAACTTAAGGTCAGGACAGATTGGTAATAGAGACAGCACCAGACCTCAGCTCTCTTAATTATTCTTAGCAGTGCGTCATGCTGAGTGTATGCCCTTTCACATCAGCAAAGCAAGTAATTATTCAGTAAAAATGACACTGAAGATTTGCAGAAGCAAGCCAGCCAATTTTAAGCCACTTCTATCACACTTAGGCAATGACGTCTCCTCAGCATTTCCATAAAGGTCATGCTCATCATGTAAGCTATTGTCTTGCGACGCTGTGCTAGGAATGTTTCTGAGATAATCCTTTGCAATCTAAGATACAACCTTATCTCAGTATTTATCATTTCATTTAGTACTTCATATGTCTTAAGTATGCAAGGAACTATAGAACAAGGGAATAAAACTTACCATGAAAGAAAGGGAGAGATCAGGCATTCCAGAGAGCTTAATGCAAGCATCAATGACCCCCTGAATCTCTGCAAAGACTGTAGCTCCTAAAAAAGATAAAGAAAGATACAGAAAAAAAAGGGTGATAACATCAATGGAATCTGGATCTTTACTAGAGCTATCACTATATTTAGAGTAATGGAGATACCCCCAGGTGTCAGACTTAACTGAAGCTTTGCATCTCTATTAACAGGTCAGTGGACAGAGGATCCATTACACCAGTTTATTTATTTATATTTTCATTTTTAAATTTTTTTATTTTTTTTTATTTTGTCAATATACAATGTGGTTGATTATTATGGCCCATCACTGAAACCTCCCTCCCTCCTCCCTCTCCCCCCTCCCACCCAAGAATGTCCTTTCCGTTTGCTTGTTGTAACACCTTCATAAAAATTGGATTACACCAGTTTAGACAGCTTCTTCACTGAATGCCATGGCCCATACCTAACTGGCTGGAATATAATAATTCTAAGGAAAATCAAACCTGTCTCCTTTATAGAGTCTACCTTGTAAGACTACTGGATATGAGTTTAACATATTTTTTTTTTCCTTTTTGTCTTTTTTCGTGACCGGTAACGGGATCGCAACCCTTAGTGTCGCGCCCGCACCGCACTCAACCAGTGAGCGGACCGGTCTCTATATGGGATCCGAACCCTCGGTGGGAGTGCCGCCGTGCTCCCAAGCGCCGCATTCTACCGAGTGCGCCACCAGGCCGGCCCAAGTTTAACATATTTTTAATAGAATTTTTAAATAAGGCAAGTTACTTAGGAAATGAACTAAGCTGCTTGTTAACTTTTAAGAAAGTGGAAGCCTGGCTGGTTAACTCAGTTGGTTAGAGCATGGTCTTAGAACACCAAGGTCAAGGGTTCAGGTTCCCAACCAACTAGACACCAAAAAAGAAAAAAAAAAAAAAAAAAAAAAAAAGTAGGAGCCATAATTTCTTGATCTCTCATTCTGTAAGATGGAATATTATAATGAAAAGAACACTCACTGAAGAAAAGATATTGGCTATAATTTATAGTGTCATCATCGCATATCACTATATGTCCTTGAGCAAGTCACTTAACCCTTTTGAGCCTCAGTTTCCTTATGTATAAAACTAGAAATTTTTAATAATAAATTTTTATGCCTATCATAAAGTTCCATTGTTTTGTTTGGTTAAAAAATAATCAAAAAGGGGCTTTTACTAGAAGTACTGCACAAAAGTAGTAGCAAAATATGATATACAGTAAGAAAAAAATGTTAGAATGAAAAAATAGCAAGAATTGGAGGTAGACAGGGTACTATTTGGCATCATGAGTTCTGAGTTACAAATGTTTGGCATATCTCAACTAGTAGTTATGAAAATTATATGTAACCTCTGGGCAAAATAAACAGATTCTTAAATCATTAGAAAACGAATGTCTTTCTGCTGAAATACTGCCAAGGGATTTCAGTTTTCTATTCAGCTTGTGTCAGCTGAATTGTTTGTTTTCCACAAATAAAACCACATACACACAATTACCTGATTTATCTATAATTGCATCTATTTCTTCAACGACATCAAAATAGGCTTCGTTGTTTGTGTACTTTACCCCTGCCCGGCGCCATGGGATGTTGGACAGCTGACCAGTAGGGAGTGTGTCCCCAACATTACTACTGCCTAGAAATCAGAAAAAGAGAAAGCAAAGTTGATGTGTAAAATGGTCATCAGAAAAGCTATTATCAAAAAAAAAAAAAAAAAAGAATGCTTTAGTTGCTTCTTCAGGGTTTGGATTTTTCTTCATTGAAGTTGTGGATGGTCTCCAGAACTGGTGGAGACATCCATGATTAAATTTCTAAAAGACAGAAATAGGCCATGTGGTCCTTTGTCTATCCGCCAAACCAGGTTAAATTCATTTTACTTATCTTTTGCTTCCTTTGTGTTAACCTAACCTAATTCCAGTGGCTCAACAATAGAATCTCGTTCTGCTGCCACTGATGAAAAAAGAGCCTGGTTGGTTCAAAACCTTCTGCTGATAAAATGTCTCCACTGAGAATACAGGGTGATAACTAGGCCCTTTGGTATTCTGATTAATTCTACATGAGATGCTTCCTAGCATGCTTCAGTGGAGTAACTGATGAACATAATCTGGCCCTTTCTCATTTTAAGGTCAGCACACTCATATGGCTGCAATATAGTTAATGCTAATTTCCTGGCAAACTGACATATATCTGAAAATAAGTCTAGTTGTCCAAACACACATCCTTGAGCTGTGACTTAACAATCTGGTTAATTTACATTTCCAATTCAAAAGTAGTACATACTTAGCCAAAACAAAACAAACAAAGAAAAAAAATAGGAAGTTCAAAAAAGTGGTTGTAAAAAATCTATCTTATTACCAAAATATAATTACCATTAATATTTTGGTATATTTCTTTACACCTTTTCCCCATAAGTAGGTTGCATTTATTATATTTTCTATTTTGATAATTTTTATTTTTCTGATTGTACTTTAAATTATAGTGGCAATCATACTGTATATACAATTTTTTTTTTTTCCTTTTTGTCTTTTTTCGTGACCGGCAACAGATCGCAACCCTCAGTGTCGTGCCCGTACCGGATCAGGACCGGCAACGGGATCGCAACCCTCGGTGTTGCGCCTGCACCTCACTCAGCCAGTGAGCGGCCGGTATGTATGTGGGATCCGAACCCTCGGCAGGAGCGCCGCCGCGCTCCCAAGCGGCGCACTATAGCAGTGCGCCACCGGGCTGGCCCCTGTATGTACAATTTTGTAGTCTACTTATGATGGTGTTCCTGCCTCCAACTGGTTGCCTTCCAGAAGAATTTTTGAAAAACACTTCTTGGGCTGACCCCGTGGCACACTCGGGAGAGTGCGGCGCTGGGAGCCCAGTAGCGCTCCCGCCGTGGGTTTGGATCCTATATAGGGATGGCCTGTGCGCTCACTGGATGAGCGCGGTGCGGCCGGTCACAAAAAAGACAAAAAAAAAAAAACAACACTTCTTTAACCATGTTATCTTCTTGCTCAAAAACCTTCAATGCTTCACCACCAGCTTTATGATAAAAGCTGAATATTTAGCCTACCATTCAGCGGCTTCTCAACTTTTTAATTTTATCTCTCAGTACTCAACTAAAAAATAGTTCTGATCTGCTAAAGAGGTTAATACAACTCAAGGTTTTCACTTCATGTGTGTTTTTTCTCATACAGTTCCATCTATGAAGAATGTTCTTATCCCTCCCTCTTTTCCTAAATTGTGTTGGTTCTCCAGGGCCCTGTTGGAGGGCCACTCACCACAGTTCAGGAGGAACTATGTCACTGAAACATTCTCTTGAACTTTATAATATATTGCCTTATGAATCTATGTTATATTTTTACATTCTATATTTTAGTAACTTTATTTCTGACTATAAAATACATGTTTATTTTGGAATATTAGAAGGTATAGAGCAAAAATAAAGATAATCTGTATTTCCTTAGCTGGAAATAATCATTGTAAACATTTCTGAACTTTTTTGTCTATATGAATATTCAAATAACTTTTTTTTGGTTTTTGTGCTGGATTTTTCCATTTATTATATCTTATGTACTTTCCAATGTTGTTACATTGTCTATAAATTATAGAATTGCTTTTTAAAATCTTATACTGTTATTTACATATTTTTATTTTTTTTCCAGTCTCTCATCCAGAGTGTAAGTTTTAGGAGTAAAGATACTCCATCTTATCTTTCTTTGAGTTTCTCCTAACACTCCGCATTGCACAGAGGATGAATAAAGAGCTGCCAAATGATCTTTTTCTCTTAGGCCTCTCTCACCCCATTTTTACCTCAATGCACTGGAAAAGGGTTTACAATAGCAAACAGTATATAGTTGAAGTGGCATATAACATTTCATAGGAAACTTTCTCAAGAAGACTTCAATACTTTCAAAAGAATATTGTCTGTTGGAGGTACCTAATCTCTAGCTATACTCAAGAATAGCTTATAACATAAGCACAAAGCCCACAATGCATGAAATCTCACAATAAACCAATTTCCTATTTCCTCATGTTTTTGTTTTTGTTTGCTTATTTTTTGTTTTGTTTTGTTTTGGCAGCTGGCTGGTAAGGAGCTGAACCGTTGTTGACTCTGGTGTTATAACACTGCGTTCTAACCAACTAAGCTCACTGGCCAGCTCCCGTTTCCTCATGTTTTAATATGTTTTCTGCATGTATAAAAACAAAGACTTGGAGGAGATAGTACATACTCTGTAGTGAAGTCTTAAATTTTCTATACTCCAGTAATTGTGGGATAGCAGCATAATGCCAGTTATATAATGGTATTTTAAATATTAAAATGTCAGTTTATAAATAGAATAAATAAATGCTCTTCTAACTGGCCTCATATACTTGCTACATTAGGATTAACTGGGGGACAATTTATTCAGTCTTATTATCTAGTGTTAAAATAATAGTAATAATATTATTGTTGTCTTGGCAGAAAAACCTGTTAACAAAAGAATAATAACCAAAAGTTCTTTATCATCTAAGACCTAGCCTCTTTCCATGAAAAGAAATATACATCCATTTTAACATTACCAGTAACTTGACGGGTGGGCGGGGGGGACAGAGGGGGTTTGGGGAGGGATAGGTCAGGTATAGGGCAGAAAGAAAAACCATGATTTGTAACAACGAATATGCTAATAATGATTAAAAAAAAATTACCAGTAACTTTAATTCTAGCCAAATTGGACTACCTTAATAATCTGTCGGATCATAAGCAACAGTTGAGTTGTTTATAAAGTAAAACTGCTCAGTAGCAAGTAGAGTATGTTTTGATCTTACCTGTAATAGAGTTGACAACAGAACGTAGAATTGTTGGTGGTTTAATCAGTTCTTTCAAAATATTAGATTCAGTAGCCAGGGGAAATCCATTGTCTAACATTTCTTCCAAGAGCTCGTATACTATGACCACATTATCCTTAATTGCAGCCTCTGAGCATTCACCAAAGTAGTCCTAACAAAATATACAGAACATTGCACATGAAAGGCACAAAGAAAGACTTGCTAAGTGTTTTTGTTCTGAAGAATAAATTTACAGTAGCAAAATGCACTGTTTAAGATGTAAAAATCTTAAAGATGCAAGTTGGAAATACGTAAAATAGAGGGGAAATAACCCTCTATAGTCCTAACACTAGTCCTCAATATTTTATTAATATTTTTAGATCGAACTGAATTCCTATTACATATCACACCAGAAAGTACTGAAACATTAAACTGTGAATGTGAGTTATAAACTTTGTTCACCCTGATTAACTACCCCAAAACACACATGGTAAGTTTTAAATTATTTGTTATATTCAGCAAGACAAAATAATAAAAAGTAATACAGAAAAGTTCATAACCAATAAAAATCTTGATGATATAATTTGTGATACATATAAAAAATAGTGAACAAAACAGCCATGTGTGCCACTGTACACCCTATAGAAAAGAGTTTATGAACTTATGCTTAGTTAAAAAGAAGAGAGAGACAGTACATATCAAAAGCTGGCTGGCTAATTAAAGAATATAATCATGTGTCACACTTCCAACTAACTTGGGTAATTTAAGTTAGAAAGGTCTGATAGATAATTAACCTGAAAAGTATCAGCAACTCGATGTAGGAACTCAATTACAAAGAGAGGTGGCACTTCAGTCTGTATGACAGACACAAAGAAGAGCTTATCCCGGTAGATACTGATGAGGTAGTGGTGAGGTGTTGAAATGACAGGTGGTACATTTTCGACATCAGCAGCTTTCTCCTGAGCTTCAAAGAAATAATCACAGACAGACTGGCTCACGACGCTCTTCCAGTGTTTCTCTAGAAATATGTCACCGGAACAGTTTATGAGAAATAGACTGTGGATCATTTTCTGTCGGGAAAAAAAGGTTTAAATTTATTGTACATCAAAAAGGATCCTTGTATTACCCTGACACAAAAACCAGACAAAGACAACACAAGAAATTATAGACCAGTATCACTTAAGAATATAGATGTAAAAATCAGCAAAGACGTTGAAATCAACGAAATACTAGCAAAAAAACCCCAACAACATATAAAATAGATTATATACCCTGAGCAAGTAGGATTTATTCCAAGAATGCAAGGTTGGTTCAACATATGAAAAACAATCAATGTAATATACGATATTAATAAAATGAAGGACTAAAACAAATGATCACTTCAAAAGGTGCAGAAAAAGCATTTGATAAAATCCAATATCCTTTTATGAAAAAGGAATAGAAAGAAACTTAACCTCATAAAGAGCATATATGAAAATGCCACAGCTGACATCACATTTAATGATGAAAGGCCAAAAACTTTCCCCCAATAACAAGAACAAACAAGGATGTCCACTCTCACCATTTCTATTCAACATGGCATTGGAGGTTCTACCCAGGAAAATCAAGCAAGAAACATGAAAAAAAAGGCTTCCAAGATGTAAAGGAAGAAGTAAAATTATCTCTCTTTGCAGAAGACACAATCTTGTAAATACAAAATCCTAACGAATCCACAGCCCCCTCCCCCAATAGCTAGTAAATGCAAAGTTGCAGGATACAGGATTAATATGAAAAAATCAATTGCATTTCTTTTTTTTTTTGTCTTTTGTCTTTTTCCGTGTCCGGCAACGGATCGCAACCCTCAGTGTTGCCCCCGTACTGGACCGGGGACCGGCAACGGAATTGCAACCCTCGGTGTTGCTCCCGCGCCTCGCTCAGCCAGTGAGTGGGAACCGGTCTGTATGTGGGATCCGAACCCTCGGGCGGGAGCGCCGCCGCGCTTCCCAAGTGGCGCACCATCCAGTGCGCCACCGGGCCAGCCCCCAATTGCATTTCTATACACCATCAATAAATAATCTGAAAATAAAATTAAGAAAACAATCTCATTTACAATAGCATCAAAAAATTTAAATACTTAGGAAATAAATTTAACAGAAGTAGTATAACATTTGAAAATGGAAAAACATTCAATGTTCATAGATTGGGAGACCTGATATTATTAAGATGGCAATATTCCCCAAATTGATCTACAGATTCAATGCAATCCCTATTAAATTCTCAGCTGCCTTTTTTGTGGAAATTGACAGGGTAATCCTAAAATTCATATGGAAATGAAAGAACCAGAAACAGCCAAAACAATCTTGAAAAAGAGCAAAGTTGGGGGACTCATTCTTCCTGATTTCAAAATTTACTACAAAATTAATGTGTGGTACTGGTACTGTAGAATAAACTATAAAGCATATGTACTTCACAGGGCCTGGTTTTCCAAAGCCTTGCAGTTTCAAATATTGACCTTGCAGAGGACTGGAAATTTTCCCCAGGCTATTAAGTCTCTGTTGCAAGATAAGAACTGTGGCACAGCAAGGTTGCTGGCTCAAAGACAGACAAGTTACTGATTGATATCTAAGTTGCTGGAAAACTGGTAGAGGGAGAAGTAATGTTTGCTAAGATCAAGCTGTTGTTGATAGGATCACTTAATTGTCTACTGGAATGTCACCTGGTTTGTTTCACTGAAAGTTACCAGCCTATTTTGTTAAACTATAATCCCACCTATGTTCTCTTCCTGTAACTTACTGGTCTTGAAAATAAATGCAGGAAGAGAACCCCAATTTGGTGTTAATTTCCTGAAGAAGGGTTGCCTCTTGCTGGAGGATCCCAGGGAAGTTAACCACTTCAGGGACTCTCACTGCTCAGAAGAGATGGGCTTTGAGTAATCCTTTGCATCTCCATCACCCAGAGGAAGTGGGGTGACAAATCCATGGGGGGCAAAGCAACACAAAACAACAAGGTACAAGGATAAATACATAGATCAATGAAGCAGAATTGAGAGTTCTAAAACTAACCCTTACATTTATGTCAATTGATTTTCAACAAGGGTGCCAAGACCATTCAGATGGAGAGAGAATTGTCTTTTCAACAAATGGTGCTAAGACAATTGGATTTCTACATGCAAAAGAATGAAATTGGATATCTACTCCATACCCTATAGGAAAAGTAACACAAAATGTATCAAAGACCTAAATGTAAGAGCTAAAACATAAAACTCATAGGAAAAAAACATGCATAAATTTTCATGACCCTGGACTAGACAATGTTTTTTAGTATATGGCACCAAAAGAAAAAGCAAGAAAAAGAAAAATAGATAACCTGAACTTCATCAAAATTAAAACTTTTGTGCTTCAAAGGACATTATCAGGAAAGTGAAAAGACAACCCATACAATGGAGAGAAAATATTTGAAACCAGGAATCTTATAAGGAAGATTCCTATATTCCTATCCAGAATATATAAAGAACTCTTACAATTCAGTAATAAAAAGACAACCCAATTAAAAACTGGGCAAAGGATTTGCAAAGTATCTCTCCAAAGAAGATACACACACAAATGGCCTTATAAATAGATGCTCAGTATGATGAGTTATTAGGAAAATGCAAATCAAAATCACAGTGAGATAACATTTCATATCCACTAGGCTAGCTATAATAAAAAAGGCAGACAACTGCAAGTTTTGCAAGATGGAGAGAAACTGGAACCCTCATACATTAATGGTAGGACTGTAAAAAGGTGTGGTTACTGTGGAAAACAGCTTGAGTTTTCAAACAGTTAAACACAGAGTTACCATGTGATCTGGCAATTCTACCCCTAGGTATATACCCAAAAGAATTGGGAACATATGTCCCCATAAAAACTTGTGCACAAATGTTTGTAGTAGCATTATTCATAATACCCAAAAAGGGGAAGCCCAAATATGCATCAATTGACAAATGAATAAACTAAATGTGGAATATTATTCAGCCACAAAAAAGGAATTACATACATATACATGCTACAACATGGATGAACCAAGAAAGAAGCTAGAAACAAAAGGTCACTTCGATGGGTCAAATGTGTCCTCCAAAAGCTCATGTATTAGAAACCTGATCTCCACTGTAACAGTGTTAAAGAGGGGGAGGGGGATCCATATTTGAAAGGTGGGGCCTTTGAGAGGTAATTGATTGGATTGTGAGGACTGCACCCTTGTAAATGGATTAATCCATTCATGAAGTAATGGGTTATCATGGGAGGGTTCTGATGGCTTTATAAGGAGAGAGTGAGAAGGTTAGCTTTCTCTTGCTCAGGCCATTCTTTCCATTTAATACCATGGTTACCCTGGGATGCTGTAGAGAGTTGCCACCCAGAACAAGGCCCTCACCAGATGGTCCTCCTGGAGTGTGGACTTCCCAGCCTCCAGAACTGTAAGAAATAAACCTCTTTTCTTTATCCATTACCCAGTTTCAGGTATTCTGTTATAAACAACAGAAAACAAACTAATATAGTCACATATTGTATGATTCCACTTGTAGGAAATGTCCAGAATGAGCAAATCCATTGATATACAAAGTAGATTAATTGTTTCCAGGGGCTGGGCAGAGGGAAAGGAATGGGGAGTTATTGGTAAAGGATTTGGCATTTCTTTTTGAGGTGATTAAAAACTGTTCTGGAATTAGAGATGATGGTTACACAACTTTGTGAATGTTCTAAAAACTACTAAATTGATGAGTTTTATGGTATGTTAATTACATTTAAATTTTTAAAAAAATATTCTTGATACCTTGTGACACAAATCCACTCCCAGGTAGATGCAACAGAAATGTGTACAAAGGTGCAGCAAAAACATATGTAAAAATATATTTGTAATAGCTAAAACCTGCAACAATGCAAATGTTTATTAACAGTACAATAAAAAAATAAATTGTAGCATTTATAAAATATTATATAGCAATGAAAATAAACTATTGCCACATGAAACAAACATGGATGAATCTTACAAACACAATTCTGAACATACAAAGCCAGATGCAAAAGAATATATACAGTATAATTCCATTTATATGAAGTTCTAGAACAGGCAAAACTAATCTATGGTATGAGAAATCAAATGGTTTTCTTTATGGAGTCAGGGTAGTGACTGAGAGGGGCATGAGACCAGACTTCTAAGGTGCTCGTAATGTTTTATATCTTGATCTGGATGATGTTTACAAGTTGTGTTCATTTTGTGATAATTCATTGGGCTTTACATTATGAACTGTGTACTTTTGAGTGTCAGATGCTTTAAATAAGTTTATTGTGCCTGCAATATGAATGAGAGTCAGTGGAAAATACCTACCTTAACTTGTTCCTCCTATCTTTTAGATGGATAGGCATCAGTATCAGGTGTTTATTCTAGTGGTTCAATCATTCAAACTAATAGTACTGTATGCTAAATAAAGCCTGAAGAGAAAGAATTTGAAATCTATGAAATCAGTTTCTAGAAAGAAACTGCAAGAAAATAAATTCCAAAGAGGAAAGTCTTTCCAGAATTGATTCATTCCATTCTGTTAACACAGAAAACAATGATGTCAATCTGACCAATTCTTTTCAGAAGAAGTTATTTTATGAATATAGCTGACATTTAAAGAAATATCTGGTGCTGATTTCCCTTTCCCATTAGGTACATGCTCAATAGTTATAAAGTAAATAATACTAATTACCAAGATAGGTTTTAGTAATTACTATACTAATAAAGTATGAATGCTATTAATAGTTTAGACTTCCTGTTTATTAGAAACAGAAAATGTTTCTTTATTTAAAGTCACCTCTATTTAGCCAAGCAATCAACTTGAATTGGCAGCAATAACCCTGACACATCAGGCTTGGAACCCGCCAAATTTTTCTACTTTATCTAGTCTGATGCTTTGCTTATTAGTAAGTTTGTTTTGTGTCAGCCTTATATTTCTATCTGGGTGTTAATATAGTGAGTGCCACTGTAATACAAAGACATGCCATACAGAAACCACTGACTTTATAACCTCAGCTGATAACCTTTTCATTTTTTAAATGAAACAGGAATATCCAGCAATAAGATCTGCAACTAATTTTTTATTATTATGTCTTTTTTTTGGAATAAAAAATGCTATCTCTTATATAGTTATAAATACTGCTCTTATCCCCATTTTATAGATAAGACAATAAAGTCTCAGAAAATTTATGTCACTTACCTAAGAACACACAGTAAATGTCAGAGTTAGGATTGAAACTTAGATCCAGTTGAATTCTGAGCTCCTGCTCTTACCTGATTATCGGAATTATTTATTCTAATTGTTAGAAAAACATTCTAAGGCAGCACTGTACAATAGAGTGTTCTGCAATGATGGAAATGTCCTTTATCTATGCTGTCCAATATCATAGCCACTAGAGACATGCGGCTATTGAGTACTTGAAATGTGCCTTAAGCAACTGGTGTACTGAAGTTTTAATTAATTAAATTTAAATAACCATATGTGGTTAGCTGTTACCATATTGAAAAGTGCAGTGAATGTGCTGTTTGAGCCTACGATTGAAGTGGAAGAGTTGAAGGATATGCTTCTTGTTTAGTTAGAAGCTAAAATACGTTGTTTATATGCTGAGAAAGTTTAATGAATTATTCAGAGTAGAAATTGTATTTAAAAGAGCTGACATAAACCATTCATCCTATAGAAAATATAGTTCACATGGATCTATGGTACTCCACGGTATACCCTAAAAGAGCTGCTTGTTCTTGAAGCAAGTGACTTTGTAGTTTATTTTAGGGCCAAATCTCTACTCATTCTCTCAAGCTGGTAAAAAATTCCTTCTAGGAAAGTTTCCACTGAAGTTTTTTTTTATTGGCAGTAGTTCAGGTCTCAGATGAATACAGTAAGTTAAACCAGCCCACTGGATTTATTGCTGTTATCCTCAGTGCTGAGATGGAAGCATAACACTTGTAGTTCTCAACAGTGCTTAGCTTTAAAACCCATCTTAACTTTCTATAACAGGAAAAAGCTTATTTCTTCTATCCATATTATGACCAAGGGCCTAGCTCATAGAACAATTAAATAATACCTTATATAGCAGTATAAATTAGCCTGTTTCATGGCTGGCTGGTTAGCTCAGTTGGTTAGAGCATGGTGATGGTAACACCAAGGTCCAGGGTTTGATCCCTACACCCACCAGCCACCAAAAAAAAATAAATAAATAAAATAAATAAACAAGCCTGTTTCTTTAGCTCCTTACCATCCTTTTAGAAGCTGCAGTTACTTCTTTCATTATTTTAAAAAACTTTCTGGGAAAGCTGCACACTGACCACCCCCACAACCACCTTTTTGTTCCTCGTGACTTTTAAGTCAAAACAGAATTCTCCCAGCTTATTTTAAAGGCAGCAAAGAAACTGTGTTCAGAGGCAGTCCCATCAGAGCTTTGACTGCATCTTAAATACTTCATAAATCTTCTTTACTACATGTTGTACTATCATTCTGATGATTCGCAAGCAATGAAATTACAATAGTCATAACATCCTTGGAACATGATGTCTAAAAAAGAAAACATATTCCTTCAATATATAATAGAATGGAGGCATAAAAGGGCGTGTATCCAAGGTGAGAGAATGAGACCAGAAATGAATCTAGCTCCTCTGATTCTCAGCCAATATCTTGATCACTTGTTCATTCAACAAATAGTTTTGAATATGTTTTACATAGTAGGCACTGGGGAAACAAGGATGAACAAAATAAAGTTCCTACACTCACAGCATTTACAGTTCAGCAGAGAAGACAAACAACTTAACACAGTAAGATGTAATTCCTAATAGGGAAAATACAGTGTGTTATAGGAATCTACAAGGTTTGGAGGAGAAAGAGAACATGAGACAAAGAAATCAGTATAAATTTAGCAACTTTGGAAGATGGAGGGTAAAGTGGTAAGATGAGACTGGAGAAGGAGGTAAGGAGAGATTGGTTAGTGGGCAATACTAGCCTTGTTAGAGTTTAGACTTTATTCTCAGTGCAGTGTGAAGTCTTTTTATTATTATTTTTTTCTTTTTGCAGGGGAATCATGCAATCTGATTTACATTTTTAGAAAGATTACACTAAATTGGCTAACAGGGCACTGAATACTGTGATACCAGTTGAGAGGTGAGTAATGATGATGGTCTGGACTAGGATATGGGCACAGGGATGGAGTAGAATGAAAAGATAAGAGAAACATTTAGGCTTTGAGCAAAAAAGACATTTAGGTTTGGGGAGGGGTGTGGGGGGGTACACACGTGTATGCAGATGAGAAGATGAGGCACTTAGTCCTGGTCCTGTATAATTTGACCCAATTCTGGATATATTTGACCCAAATGAATATACAGTTGACCCTTGAACAATGTGAGGCTTAGGGCTGCCAACTTCCCACCCAGTTGAAAATCCACATATGACTTTTGACTCCTCAAAAACTTAAGTACTCATAGCCTATTTGTTGACTGGAAGCCTTACTGATAACAGAGTTAACATATTTTGTATGTTATATGTATTATATACTTTATTCTTACAATAAAGTAAGCTAGAGAAAAGAAAATGTTGTTAAGAAAATCATTAAGGACAAGAAAACCACGAGAGAGCACATTTTATTATGATACTCAATTTACTGGAGAGAGGAACTGCTTCCACGGAGAAGATTAGTATCACACTGCATTTTAAACACTTGAAACACTTGAGTTCTCTACAATAGCAATATGAGATGGTTACAAAATTATTACAGTAATACTATAGTTAATTTTATGTAGTTATGATTTAATATTGTATTTTTACGTTTATTTACATTTCTCTGAACTGCAAATGGTGCCATGTAAATATTGATGAATTTTAACTTTGTATAATAGATTTGTGTATATTTTTTGGTAGTAAATAATAAAATAGACTAGTATCTACATATATTTTATGCATTCATGACATCTTTAATTTTTTCTTAATTTTTTGATATTCTTAGGCTACATGGTTCATCTGCAAGTTTTTCAAATTGTCTCAAATCTCCAAAAAATTCTCCAATATTTATTGAAAAAAATCTGCATATAAGTAAACCTGCACAATTCAAACCTGTGTTGTTCAGGAGTCAACTGTATTCAAACCACTATTGTATTTATAGGTCTGGTGCTTCAGATAAGGCAGGTTGGAAACATTTATGAGTAATAAGGATTTTTTGTTAATGGAAACTGTAACCATAAACAGAATTGAAACTAAAGAAAGAATGTGCATAGTAAGAAGAGAGCCTATGGAAGGGACGCCATCATCAGAACACAGATGGGTCAAGGAAGCAGGCCTAAAATAAGACAGAGAAGATGTGGCTTAAAAGGCATAAGTAAAAAAAGGAGGGTGGTTTTTAGTAACCAGAGTGTGTTAGTATATTTCCAGAAGAATGGAGTAATAAAATTGTTAAATGGCACGAAGAGGTTAAGCTACAAAAACTGAAATGTTGGTTGATTTAACAGTGTTTCTCAACTTTCTTTTCCTTATTGCCTGCTAAGGAGCCTTTTTAGACTCCACTCTCCCATCCCTGCCAATCAAATCCCTCCCCCATAAATTAAAAAAACATTTTTTTAATTGTACATTGACAAATTATAGTTGTATATATTTATGGGGTACAAAGTGATGCTATGATTTATGAATAAATTGTGAAATAATTAAATCAGGCTAATATCCCCGTAAAATTTTAATACCATAGAATATTGTATATGTTTATGTACTTCAAGTATACCTATACTTTATACATAAAAAGTATGATTTTTTTTTTTGCCTCACAAGAAGTAGTTTTTGACTGCATCGAGAATGCATGATTTCACACATAGAAGACAATGGTGATTTTGGTAAAAGTAGTTTCAGTGCTAGTTCAGTGAAATGCTGGAAATAAGGCATTGCAGTGGGTTGAGAAATAAATAAATAGCAAGAAGTGGGAAAAAACAGAGACAAGTAGATTCAAGAAATCTAGCTGTGAAGGGGATGAAAATGCAGGAATATAAATGGAGTAGTAGTTCATAAAGTGAAGGACGAATATTTTTAAATGCTGAAGGGAAGGTGTGAATAGAGGGGGAAAAGCTGATGGTAGGAGAGATGGAAACTGAAAGAAAAAAGGACCCTGACGAGGTGGAGAGGATAATACTGTGAGACCACGTGAAAGAATATGCCTTCTCTAAGGAGAAGGGACACTTTTTGCTTTTCAACTAGAAGGGGGAAAGGTTTGTATATTTGGTTGCAGGAAGATGATGGTTTCTATTTTCTCTGTGTAATGGGAGAGAAGGTCATTTGTAGAGGGAGAGAGAATTCCTCTTCTCTGCAAATACCATTTGCTAATCATTAATTGAAGTATTGTTGAGCTAGTTAAAAATATCTAGTCTGCAAGGAACTCCAATAGTATATTATATTGAATGGTTAGAAACTTAGAAAATCATAAGATTCAGTAAGAAAAACTAACCTTGTTGCAAAGAGAGCTTTCCTGCTAAACATTTGTAAGTTTCAGGTAATTCTTAATCTCATTCACTCCATTTTTCCTATAGTCTCAATTGAGTGTCCTTCTTTCCTTCCACAATCCTTCTATTTGTAATCTTGATCCCACTCCTTCCCTTCTCTTCTGGGATCTTATCTCCTCTTTCTGGAATCTTTAATCTTGTACTTTAGTTACTTGCTTTCTGCCACCAAACACATGCTTTGGATTCTTCTAAACAAACTCAAACCATGCACTTTACTACTCTGAGTAATCGTGCTTCATGCCCCAAGTGATGAAGGATTAGTCTACACTTTCAGTTTCTCCTCAGTCACTGACTCTATTAAAGCAGCACTCTCAAAGGCTCAATGAATTTCTAATCAAAGCCAACGACCTAGTCTCAGACTTCACTTCGTCCTTTGATCTTTGCAGCATTTATGTCACTGATAACCTTCCCCAAAACAAAACAAATACTTCTCAACCTACTATATGAAATTTCACCTTTTGGTCCTCACCTTAAAATTTTCCTTCCGGCTTAATTCGCAATTCCCCCCGCCCCCCCCCCATCTTTCTACCATCTCCACCTAAACCACTGTGTCAAATTCGGTAAATTCTAAACTCCACAAAATTCCTCCTCACGTGAGAGCTACTAATTTTATAGTAGCACCGTCTTCTTAATCATGTAGGCTACAAGCTTCAGCTTCAGGTTCAGACAAATCCACCAAATCCAACCAGCCACATCGCTCAACACTTTTCCATACTTACTACGCCTCCTCAATTTAGATCCCTGTCACCTCTTTTCCGAAAAACTGCAAGGCAATCCTCACTGTATTCCCCACCCCAAGCTCATCCAGGCAGCACCCTCAGATAAGCGGACGGACCGTCCGCTTAGGTCCGTCAGGGGTTTTGTCCTGCAGACGCGCGGTCGGTACTGCAGCTCACTGTGGCTGACACGACCTTCTCCCCGCGCCGGCACACGAAGAGGGACTGCAAAGAGTCTGACCTCCCGGCCCGGGGTCCGGCGAACCCTGGGGCAGGTGCACCGCTCCCTTCCGGCCCTACTGGCAAGAAAGCCCGGAAGGCCAGGGTCCAGGGCTGCGGTGGGGGAGAGGCACGCCCAGGTCCCCAACATCAGAGACTCTCCCAGAACCCAGACTGGAGTCCGGAGCCCCATGTGTTCAGTCACCTCCCCAGTTATCGAGCTGCCTCCAGTGTGCAGACTCCCCACCCTGCACACTCACCCCGACACCTGGGCCCGTCAGTGTTCGGCGCCGGGTCCTCTCTGGACCGAAGCTGAGGCAGCAGAGAAGGCCGTGAGGACCCTGGCAGTGGGAGTGCCCAGTAGATTGCCTGATTAACAGGTTCAAAGACACCGACTCGGTCTAAAATATTAGAAAAATTAAATAAGAGGGAAAACGTTACATGAGAGGAAAGACGTCTCTTAAGGTTTAGGATCTAAACTTCTGTATTACTCGAGATCTAGAAGAATGGGGGTTTCGCACCACCTGGATTCAGGCGCTCATCCGCAGCCTAACTCAGTCTGGGGTCCCCTACAGTAGGGTATGTGAGGTCAGGAAGAGGCGGGGCATTAACTGTGGGGCCGAGATTAGAGCCAATGGTTGCGGATGAGAGAGGCGCAGAATGGGCGGGGTCGGGGGCGGAGTTTGAATTAAAAGGGCGGGGCCGGAGAGCCGATGGGGGTGGGGTGCGTGGTGGAGCCAAAGTTGGGTGGGAGCGCGAAGATGGCAGCTGCTGAGGAGGAGCCTAAGCCCAAAAAGCTGAAGGTGGAGGCACCACAAGCGCTGAGGTGAGCGCTGCCCTACGTGGGGAGGGGGGTGACGGCGCCTGCAGCAAGCCAGGGCCCATGTGGGTTTGCGCGGTCCCTGCGCTGGGTGGTGTCCCGCTGCTTGCATGGGGCCAGTACGCATTACCTGCCACTCGGGCAGCTGCCCGCATGGCTGCAGCCTCTTGCCTGGCGCCCTCTCAGTTTGTCTGGTCGTGTTGCCGTCTGCTCCGATGCAGCCCCGGCAGCCCTTGGCCAATCAGAGCGGCCTGCCGGGGGTGCAGAGCCGGCTGCAAGCAAGTTGCTGGCAAACTGCGGGCGCCACTTGTGAGCCCGCTGGGGCTGGGCTCCTGCGACCCTGGAGGACCGGACCGGACCAGAGCAGCGTTCATACCCTACCATCTTCTCTTCTCTGGGGGATAGCGGGGAGGAGGTTCAGTGCCTGCTCTACCCTGGGGCAGAAACAGAATTTTCGTAGAAAATGTCGTGGAAGGGCCCCTTGACCTTCCTTTTCCTATGCACTATGAACGTCGGTACCTTTGAAGTCCCTCTCCTAGGGATTCAGACACCGCCTTGGAGGTTTTGCAGGGGTGGTATTTGGTTGAATCGTTGGGGAAGTAGACTTTTCTTTTTTTATTTGCACTTTTTGGCAGCTGCGGAGACAGGCTGCTAACACCTGCCTCAAACGTGATTGGTGTTGCAACTTTTACCAATAAAAAGTCGTTTGTTAAAATATTCCTTCCTAATAATTATAAAGTGCAGCAAACACAGTCTTTGATGATTTTGAAACGTTCATTGGAAGACAGTGATTTTTCTCTCTAAAAATAGACATATCGAACTGATTTAAAATTATTGGGACACTCATGATTATAAAGACAAATCGCATTTCTCCCAACATCACTCTTCTTCACCTCCGAAAGAATGAATCACAATTGAAAAGAAAAGGTCACTGAGGGGCTTGGTGGTGTGTTCATGCTGTTTTGAATGGAGGGTGACCAAATCCCTGCCAGTGCCTTTAATGTGTTACTACCCTCAAAGGGTTAGTCTGCCTACCTTAAATACCAAGAATATAATGTTTTTAACAACTCAGGATGTTCTATTTTTATTTTAAGCTTTCAAACTATATGTAGAATAAAGCATGGGCTTTTGAATCAGAGCTGTCTGAATTCAAGACATGTACTTTGCCTACTCAGCCCTTTATTACAGTATTTTCTTAAAAGGGACCTCTTTCACCAAGCTTCCCCTACCAAATTGGAAGACAGATGGAACTTTTCTCTACTATCCTAAAAATACAGCCCTTAGATTTTTCCTTAATAAAAACAATACTTTATATATAATGCTGATCCATTTTCACAGTACTTTCCTATGTGTTGTCTCATTAGACAGCTCTATGATTTAAGGAAGGCAAGAAGTACTCCTATTTTACAGATGAAGATTTTGGAGCCTAAATGAAACAGTTAAGGAACAGGAATATGAACCCAGGGCACCTGAACGCAAGTTTATTATTTGACTCTACTGTGCCTACTTTTTTACACAACCACCCA
Organism: Galeopterus variegatus; assembly: GCF_000696425.1. Lineage (NCBI taxonomy): Eukaryota > Metazoa > Chordata > Mammalia > Dermoptera > Cynocephalidae > Galeopterus > Galeopterus variegatus. The sequence continues at coordinate 176,840 of NW_007727800.1, read as the reverse complement.
AGATATGCTTCTCTCTGCTTATGCATCCTTAAAAATAATGATAAATAAAATGTTTAATACTTAAATATGTATGTGCCAGGCATTGTTTTAGCACTTTACATATTTTAACTTATTTTATTTCATAACAACCCTATAAGGTAGATGCTATAATTACCTCCATTTTACCAATGAGGAAACAGGCATAGAGATATATAATGTATATATGTCATCAGTGTCTATTTAAAACTTGTAAAATTCCTTAGGCAACTAAAACTCACTTTATACAGTGTATCAGCTTAGTGCTACCTGTAGACTTGATGTTAAAAGATTAGACACCTAAGTAATGGGACACATCTTTTGTGCAGACACTTTTTGAGATAATCTGTTCCTACTTTTGTTAATATTAATTTGGCTTTCAAGGTGGCAGTGTGATAATGCATTGAGTAGTTAGACTGAATCAATCTGTGACGACTTGCTTGACAGTAATGTTGTAGCTACCAGTTTTGGTTAGCTGTTAAGGAGAATGGCTTATAAAGACTAAGCATAATTTAATGTGTAGAATCAGTCAGTGGGTAACAAATAAACTGATGACATATATTTGTAGATGTCAGGGAAAGGATTTAGGGCTTTGTGAGAATTTCAGTTAGCTGTAGAGCAGTAGTTCTCAACCAGGGAAATTTTGCCCCTCTTCCTGCCAGGGGCAACTTGGCAAAGTCTGTAGACACTTTTAGTGGGGAGTGCTACTGGCATCTAGTGGGTACAGTTCAAGGATGCTGCTAAACATAAACATGCTGCAATGCACAGGATGGCCCTCTACAACAAAGAATCTGGCCAAAATTGTCAATAGTGTTGAAGTTGAGAAACTCTGCTCTGAGGAGAGCACCTGACAAGGCTAGCCTCCCTTTTTCAAATATCTGTTATTTTTCTATACTGGATGCTTTTCAAGGTATAGCAGTTGTTAATGTTGCCAAGGAGGAATCAGGCTGTAACATGTTTTCAGGTGGGGTTGGGGAAAAGAAGGGAACATGAATTAAGTGCCAAACGTTATACTAGGTTTTATGTATGCTGTCTCATTTAATTTTCCCAGGGACCTGTGAGGTAGGAGTAATGATTCCTGTGTTACAGATGAGGTATTATTTAGGGCTGAAATAAGTCAAGAAACATTTTTGGGAACTGCTCCCTAGAAGAAGATGTTCCATGATAATTACCTATTTTTAGGACCAATTAGTTTTCTTTTCTCTCCTTTGGAAATCTCTTCCAAGTTCATTTCTTTAGCGGTCACATCTAAGAGGATACAGTGCCTTCCAAGGCTTGTTGAGCACATGCCAAGTCTGTTCTTTTCAAGTCTATCTTTCAAGTACATGCTATTTTAGGCTTGGTGCTAAAAACTGGGTGTATATATACAGAGAGGTAAGACCCAAGTACCACCCTCCTGGTGGGAAATAAATAGGGATTGGGAAAATGATACCGGAGCATTCTTAAAGATGAAGAGTTAACCAGGTGTGAAATAGGGTGTCTGCCTCTATAGGAAAGTTTGGAGGCAGAGCTGGAGAGAGCTGCAATGTGGAATTGCAGATGCTTTGGTCTGACTGAAGCAGAAGGTGTAGGGGGTCAGGCTTTGTACTGGACACATGTGATCTTTTTATCTCTCTCTCTCTCAGCTCTCAGACCCTAATTTTTTTTTTTTTTTTGTCTTTTGTCTTTTTTCCGTGCCCGGCAACGGATCGCAACCCTCAGTGTTGCCCCCGTACCGGACCGGGGACCGGCAACGGGATCGCAACCCTCGGTGTTGCTCCCGCGCCTCGCTCAGCCAGTGAGCGGGAACCGGTCTGTATGTGGGATCCGAACCCTCGGGCGGGAGCGCTGCCGCGCTTCCCAAGCGGCGCACTTATCCAGTGCGCCACCGGGCCGGCCCTCAGACCCTAATTTTAACTGTTTGTTCAATATCTCCTGAGTGACCTGCTGACATTTCAGCGTCATATATACCAAACTAAGCTCATCTGTTGTCCTAAATCTGCACCTTCTCCCATGGGTCCTGCATCTGTTAATGGTACCATTGACCTCCCTTTCTCCAAAGTTTGGAACCTAGATATTTGATTTATTTTCCATCCACATATAGTTATCAAAGTTGGTCTTTTCTTCCTCAGTAATATCTCATAAATGTCTTTGCTTTTCCATTCCTGCTGCCACAACTCGTTTACCTTTTTGTCTTTTTTCGTGACCGGCAATGGATCGCAACCCTCAGTGTCGTGCCCGTACCGGACTGGGACCGGCAACGGGATCGCAACCCTCGGTGTTGCTTCCGCACCTCACTCAGCCAGTGAGCGGCCGGTCTGTATGTGGGATCCGAACCCTCGGCAGGAGCGCCGCCGCACTTCCCAAGCGGCGCACTGTAGCAGTGCGCCACCGGGCCGGCCCCAACACAACTCAAGTTTAGACTATATCTTTTGCTTAGATTTTATACTGACTTCCTAACTTGTCTCTCCACCTCCAGTCTTTAGTTTGCCAACTGTTCTTTAGGTATAGCTCTACTTATTCATCATAGCAAAAATTTATAAGCTCTGAGGTTGACCTTAGGAAGAGTTGAATCCTGAGAGCCCACATCATTAACTCCCTTTGACATCAGCAATTAAGGATTGTTCAGCATCATGACTTTTAATAATACCAAAAAGGAAACAAACTGCAATTCTCCAATCAGCAAATTTTGAGATTTTCCCAAATATTCCTTCCTAACCATTTCACTTCCATGGATCCCTTTTATTCTTCCTTCTGTATCCTACCTTACTATAGACTCTGTGATTTAAAATTGTATAGTAAGTCTAGGAAGAAAAGTCTGTATCTTAGGTGACCAAGCAACAGCTTCAATAATCCCTTTTTCTAAAACACATTTTTTTTTTCTCTTTCAGAAAACTCTCTGGAAGATTACTTTTATTTTTGCAAATTGAATGCAGTGTTCTGGAGTGGTCTGCAGTAAGAATTAAATGAGGAAAATATATGCAGACTAGAAAAGACAAAGCATGATCATGTATTTCTAGTGTGCTGCACAGTGGCTGGTTCTTAGGAGCTTCTCAGTTAATATTTGTTGTATTAAGTAGTACGGGTAACTTTTACTCTTCTGGACCCTATACTTAAAGCAGCCTAAAATTGAATTTGGCTATTTTTGGATGATATTGCATGCCTCTCACTTATATTCACAAATTTAATCCTTTAAGATTAAGGCTTTGGGCTATGAAGGAATGGAAAACAAAAGTCCCCTGAGGTACTCTTTATGATAGGGCAGAGTGAGTGGTGGTGAGAGAGAAAGAGCCAGAGGAAACCTGCATGGATGGTCCTGGGTGTCCAGGGACAGGCATGGAAATGCTTGCAGCTTAGGGAAAATGGGAAGGGCTCTAGGAAAAAGATGGGCATTGAAGATTATGTTTCTGATTTTAGATATAGGACTAGACCGAATAACACTAAATCAAACATGAGGCTAATATGCTTCTTTCCACCTGTAATATGGCTCCACTTCCCTTCCATCAATTAAAATCTTGCCTATGTGTAAAATATTCACAGGTAAATGGAAAAAAAAGAGAGAGAGAATCAAAATTGTAAAGAGCATTCTGGTCAGGATGGAAGCCAGTAGAGTGGTAGTTAAGAGCATGGTCTCTGGAATCAGACATCTGGTCTTGGTCCTTATTAGCTGGTAACCTTGAGAAGATTGCCTACTTGCCCCATGCCTCTGTTTTCTCACCTGTAAAATGGGGATAGTAATCATACCTACCTCATAAGATTGTTTTTATTTATTTATTTTAAAAATTATACATACATGTGGGGTACAACGTTGATTTTCAATAATTGTGTAAAATATGTGGTGGTTAGATCAGTATCGTTGGCTTTTTCATTATAATACGCAATCATTCTTTGTGTCCATTGACCAAGTCCTCATTAGCCCCCCTCCCTGTCCCCCTCCCCTACTCTTTTCCACCTCTGGTTTTCTAAAAGTTGAACGTATTACTGTGATTGTTGTTTGTTTCTTTCTTTCTCTGTTTCTCTCTTTATTGTTCATTTGTTTATTTATGGATTCAGCTCCCAGTTACTACCTCATAAGATTACTGAGAGGGATTTAATAAGAAAATAAATATAAAAATGGCACATAATAAGTCTTCATGAAATGTTAGCTTTTATTATTGTGATATTATTTATCCTGCTTGGCTCTTTAGTCTGCTCCAAATGCAGCAATTACAAATTTAAAAAGAAAAGGAAAAGATATAGATATACTCAAGAACAAGATAAACATTTCCAGGGACTAAGAACAGAGAAGAAACATGCAGTTAGACTCCTGGTTCACGAACTGGTGGAAATGACTTTGTGCAGGGGAGCTGGAGTCAGACACCCTGGATGAAGAAACTAAGAGCTGGGCTGGGGCTGGATGAAAGAAAGGTGAAAGCATCTGTTCCTGGCTGTTGCTTTAAAAAGCCATGGATCTTAAGTGAAGACACAGTAGTGGCCAAGCTGCCAGATGGCACAGAGTCAGGAACTGTAATTTCCCACTATCACCTTGTACAAGAGCACCAACCTTGGAGGTCATGGGCTCTGGAAGAGGGATGGCCTACCTCAAAACCACTAGGAAAAGAGGGGGAAAGTCTGAGCCTGTAAAACAGAGGAGGAAGACCATTACTTAGAAAATGAACACAACCACCAGGAGGTAAATTCACTCAAAATCTGATAGAAATATTCGAGTAATTTCAAAGTGACTAAGTATTTTAAAGATCCTTTAAAAAGATAAAAGAAGTAATGGTCATCAGAAAACAACATGTTATGAATCAAATATAGGTTGATGTGAAATAGATGGCTGTATAAAAGGAAAAAATGGAGTTACTGAAATTAAAACAAAATATGTTGGCTAAACTCTAGATCAGACATATTTGAAGGGAAAATTAGTGAACTGGAAGAAAGTATTGAGTAATTCATCTAGATGTATCATGGAGAAATGAAGAGATACAAATATAAATTGAAAGAGAAAAGCTTATATCTAACTGGGAGTTCCAAAAAGGAAATTGTATGAATAATGGAAAAGCCATATTGGAAGAGATGCTGGCTGAAAATTTATCAGAATTTAAGAAAGATCAAAGTACTTAGTTTGAAAGGGCATTCCAGGTACCTAGTGAGATGAAAACAAAAATCCACCCTAAAACTATCGAGATTTTGATCTTAACTATATTAATGTACATAGAGTCCAAAAATTTATTTATTTTTATTTTTTGGCAGCTGGCCTGTATGGGGATCTGAACCTGTAACCTTGGTGTTATAAGGCGGTGCTCTAACCAACTGAGCTAACCAGCCAGCCTACTGGTTTAATAGTGATTATCTCTAGGTGGAGGGATTATGGGTTATTTTAATTTTTTTATTTTTATTTTGTATTTTCCAACTGTTCTACACTGAATGTGTATATTAGGACTCTTTATTTTAACCTGGAGAAACTTGGTGTGCACTGAATACCTATTTGTCCAAGTGCCAAATGGCTAAATATCACCCTTATAGAGTGGACATCTGGGATACCAAATATATCTGAAATTTAAAAAATTATTATGACTTTATTATAGGTTGTAATCTTTTTATATATATTTCTGCAATCCCAAAGTTCTGTAAACTAGATGTTTTAAAAAAAGTTTGAGATGGGCCGGCCCGGTGGCGCACTGGATAGTGCGCCGCTTGGGAAGCGCGGCGGTGCTCCTGCCCGAGGGTTTGGATCCCACATACAGACCGGTTCCCGCTCACTGGCTGAGCGAGGCATGGGGGCGACGCTGAGGGTTGCAATCCCGTTGCCGGTCCCCGGCCCGGTGCGGGGGCAACACTGAGGGTTGCAATCCGTTGCCGGACATGGAAAAAGACAAAAAAAGACAAAAAAAAAAAAAAAAAAAGTTTGAGATGAATTAATTGGCAGCAAAACTTGAACTGATATGAAGGCCTCTGTAGTATGTTTTTGACTG